>NC_081411.1:803861469-804161469 GCF_030272615.1 Cryptomeria japonica | reverse complement strand
GATATTGTACCTTCACAGGCACCCCCTGTTTTAAAATTTGATTTAGTATAGCCTCCTCCACCTCCGGTCGGCTGGAAGTACCTGCCGTACCCTTCACCTTTCCCTTCGTCCTCTCTCGTATCTCTGTCTCAATTTCTTCCCATGCTTCCCGTATCCTTTGCTTCTCCATCTCTGGGTCTGGGCACATTGCTTGTCTGGCTTGGGCATGGGTTACGACCAACACTTCCTCTTCTTTGGTTTCCTCGATATTGAGCAAGTTGATGCTGGACTTTGGGAAGGTGGTGTCTTTGTGGTCTCCCAGTCCGCACCATTTGCACAAATATTGTGTGGCCTCTCCCTTCGGGCAGTCTCGGGCGAAGTGTCCCCACTGGCTGCACACTCTGCATTGTATCATCGGTCGGCCTTTGGAGTCATATTGGATCCGACTCCTTGTATTGTTATTGTTGTTTCGTCCTCCCCACTAGTTATCTCGATAGCCTCCCAATGGTGCATTGTTGTTCGCCTGGGAGCTATCGGTACCGCCCGATGTACTTGGTTGTTCCTGCGTAAGCAATACTTGTTGGTTTCATGTTTTCATGTTGTAGGGGCATTCCCTGGTGGGATGCCCCATCAACTGGCATATATCACAATAGGCCTTCTTTGGGCAGGAGCCTTTCATGTGGCCGTCCGTCTTACATTCTGTGCACCAAAGCTCCCTTTTGTCGGTCTTTCTCGGACCTCCCTTCATAACATTGAGCTCTTTTATCATCCTCAACATGTCCTTCTGCAAGGCTTGCACCTTTTTTTCGGACTTGCCATTGTTGCTGCTTCCCTCAGAAAAGTCATCATCCTCGGATGATCTATCCTTCTTCTTTTTCTTCTTGGATGTCTTGATCTCGCTCTCGAGATCAATCACTTTATTATATGCATCTTCGTATGAGGTTGGTGGAACAATTTTCATCTTCTTCTGGAGGGAGTGTTTCAGTCCTTCCACTAACCATCTCTTTTTCAATCCATCCGCTAGTTGACTCTCCATTTTCCCCAACAGTTCCTTGAGCCACTGACTATAGGCTTGGACCGTCTCATTCTTCTTTTGCTTTGTGCCATAGATTTCGGCTACTATTTCATTGTCATCTCCGAGGAGGCAGAACTCTATCTTGAACTCCTTCTTTAGGTTGGGCCATGTGTTGACTTTGGCCTTATCCGTATTAGAGTACCAGTCGATGGCCACTCTTCTTCAGGTTGTTGGAAATTGTGTTACCCATTCGTCCTGGTCAGTAACACCGTTCGCTGACCATATGGTTTCACAAGTGCGGCAATGCTAGATGGGATCTTCCTTCCCGTCACCGTTGAACTTTGGCAGTTTCTGTTTACTGGCCATTAATGGGGGTCGTGTCGCCTGTCATGCACCTACACCACTCCCACCCATGCCGGTGGTGTTTGCTGTTTGAGTGACTAGGGTACGGTGGTTTGTACCCACGTGCTTGGTGTGATGGGTCCCAAGAGGGGGTCTTGCTTGTCGTGTGCCTGTGCCTCCTCCACACCTATAGTCGTACGGTTTCCCTCCCCTCCGTTCTCAACCTCATCGTTTGTTCGCTCCTTTCGGTGGTCCTCCGTGTGTGGTGTAAGGGATAAAGTCCTGAACTAATCCTGGGTCTCTTCAACCAAATTTCTTTGTAGCCTTGTTTCCTGCAAAAATTCTTCGTAGCTTCTCACCCTACGATGTTCTGGTGACACGTAGAAATCTCCTTCGACTTTTGCTCCTACACCCTCCATGACACCTCCTTGGTTCCCGTCGGGCAACCCTTCGGTAGGTCATCCTTCGGCAAGTTGCCTCAGCCTCCGTCTACGTTCTGCTTGTTGTTCCAGAATCAGGGCTCTCTGTGTGGCCTCCCACTCCTCACTTTGTGCCTTCTTATTTCTATCCTTATTTAATAAGTTGGGCATTAATTCCTGTACATAATGTAGGAGTGTTCTTTATTCTGCCCTTAAGGCTCAAGGTTCAAGTGTCCCATCGTCGCTTGCCATTACGCTCCTCTTCCTAGCGATGGTTGTTTTCTTTGTACTCCCAGAGGACCTATTGGCATCGCTCCTCACGCTGGGTTTCCTCCCTTCAGTGCTGGTGAGCAAGGGTTGCTTGGGCTAGGAGACATGGGAGTTGGTGCAACAACCTATTTGCCACCGGACTGACGTTGAGAGTGTCCCAGACTACACCCTCGGGTACCTCTTCATGTGTAGCCTCCCCTCGTACGAAAGTCTCTATAGCTACCTAGAACCGGATCACGAAGTCACCTGTCAATGTGTTCTCCCCTTCGTAAATTTCTTTTAGTCGACTATCACCCCCCTCGATGTGCAACAGACAACTACCCTCGATGACACTAACATACTTAACCAACGTAGCTTAACAAGTAGTAAAAAGCCCATTTTACGACCAACACCCATCAAATCATGCATAATAGAAAGTTGTGGAGGACCTTATCCTATATAAGGATAGGGTGTACTTGGTGCCCAACTCTAAACTCAAGGAAGTAATAGTTAAAGAGTACCATGATAATCTATTGGCAGGACACCTAGGGTTCTACACGACATATAAACAAATCAGAGAACTGTATTCTTGGAAAGGACTTAAGAAGGAAGTCCAAAAATACGTACAAGAATGTACATAGTGCCAGAAGAAAAAAGTAGAACTCAACCACCCAGCCGGGTCGCTACAACCATTGCCCATTCCCAACCAGAAGTGGGAAAGCATTTCGATGGGTTTTATCACCGACCTACCCAAAAGATTGTATATATGTGGTCGTGGACTGCCTCACTAAATATGCACACTTCTTTGCTATATCAAACAAATTCCAAGCATCTCAAGTAGAAGAAGCATTTTTTAGGGGAGTCTTTAGACTTCATGGGCTCCCCCATAATATTATAAGTGACTGAGATAGCCGGTTTATAGGGCCATTTTGGCAAGAAATATTCAGGATGTCAGGGACTAGTCTCATCCCGAGTACTAGCTATCATCCCCAAACCGATGGACAAACTGAAATCGTCAACAAATGGATTGAAGGATATCTAAGAAATTATGTCATTGGGCAACAAAAAGCTTGGACCAAATGGTTACACTTAGGAGAATACTGTTATAATACTACACATCATATGTCAATCCAAATGAGCCCATTCAAAGCACTTTATGGTTATGAACCCACCTCTTTTGGATCACTAATTACTCCAGAAAGTCAAGTACCATGAGCCAGGGATTTTATTCAGGAAAACATGGACATCCTAAGGGCTCTAAAGGATCACATACATCAAGCCCAAAATCAGCAAAAGATATACGCTGATCCTAATCATAGTGAAAAATCGTTTGAGATAGGAGACTTAGTCTTCCTATGGTTGCAACCTTACAAATAGTCTTTGTTGAAATCTAGTGGGGCCAAGAAGCTGAAGCCACAATTATATGGACCCTACCCAATCTCCAGGAAGGTAGGGGAGGTAGCATATGAACTAGAGCATCCTCCGGGAAGCCACATTCACAATGTATTCCATGTGTCTAGGTTAAAAAGGGCATTAGGACAATAGATATCCCCATGCAAGGGATTACCTCCGCTAGATGATGAGGGAAAATTGACACTGGAACTGGAAGCCCTTCTAGACTTAAGAGAAAGGAGAATTAAGAATAAGAGCATTGTAGAGTACCTAATCTTATGGAAAGGATTTTTAGAGGAGGATGCAACCTGGGAAGTTGAAGAGATCTTCAATCACCCAAATCTCCTCATCGCTTGAGGACAAGAAATGTAAGGGGGGAGGACTATCATATCCCTGTGTAGACAACGAGAGGCATAACTGTACGAGATTAATACACATGTATATTTCCAAATTTACCATTAATAAAATGATGTTGACCAATTTAAGGTGTTTACGCTTTAACTAAATTTATTAATGAAAGTATGCATCCTTTCCAACTGCCTCCGAAAAGACGCCATGCTTTCAAAAAAGGGGTCTTGTGATTTCAAAAAGATATAAACCATGCCACCAAGGGAAGCACAGGTAAAAAAGAGAGGAGGGAAAAACAGAAAAGGAGAATTGACAAACAGGTAACCTTGTTACTCAGCATTGATATTAATTCAGTTTTTATTTGCACTACATCCTAGTGGCCAACGAGATAGTCTGTGAATGTATCAGGCTGAGTCGATGTGGGAGGTAGTGGTGCTGGTTCTTCCCAACGATGAAGAACAAGAGCCTAAACGTGTAGAACATCCCCCCCTTCCCATTGCCAATAGTCTGGTACGCTCCCAGGCTAAACCGTCTGGGTGGCTCAGGTTGTCCATGTTGTTTATCTTCCATTGAAAGTATTTTTATATGCAAGTTCACTTCAATCTTAATTTCTGTAAGTTACCTTAATCTTAATGGGAATAAACATAACCATGTAATAGTACAGGTGTAATGCTAATAATCAGATTTATTATTATTCCATACATAATGCAGATCCATAAATAAACATTTTTTGTGGATCAATCGTATTTATAATGTGTAGAACGTAAAGCAATCAAAGTTATAATAAAATTATCATTCACGCCATACATAAGATTTGCAATATCAGGTCCAATCATTAATTATTAAAATAAACTCTAACCACAGACAACGATGAATTGAATAAATATACATAAACCATTAATCCATAAAACACGTTAATGTGAGATAAGAAAAAGAAATATAATTACTAGCAATCATGCTTTTGTAAATAAACAAGAACGTAATCCGCACTACCATTAATAGCAAAGGGTAAACCCACGTAACACATATTCTGAAATCTTTGTTCCTTGTAGACATTGTTATCTTCTTCTTGTTTTCTGTTTGTTAGCACATTCAGAATAAGGGGGTTCCAGCTAGGGGAATGCTGGGACCATCCTCAGGTGATCATATGAGCCCTAAGAGACGGGATGGGTTTGGATGGGTAGCCTTACCAACCTGGAGTGTTCCCAACGTTCTGAGTGGGTCTATTTTTATGTAATTGAATTACTATTATTGCTGATATATATGTATTTCCATGTCTATAATGTTGCAGGGAACCCTCGATCCGATTTATTTCCCTAACTAAACCCTTGGAGTGACGAATTTGATCCTAATCTCAGGAAGGCAAGGAAGGTACATCAAAGGTTCATTACAATTTGTAGTGCTTTTAAGGAAACATAGTTAACAAAGACCTGCTCACCATATTCATAGAATAGTTGTCCTGAGTGCCACATTATTCTTAAACGGATACTCATCAACAAACATTTCCTCCAGAAAGGGGTTGGTGATAGAAGGGGAAAATCCAAACAATATGAATGGTCTTTTCTAAACCAAGGCTACACATAATTATACTTTGATGATTTTTCTTATGGCAATCCAAGTGTTTTCGGAGTGAGGGAATTTTAAAAGTATCAGGGAGGGAGTCGTGTTGCCTATTTTGATGGTCACCAATGTCTGTCATATCAAAATTTGATATTGAAATTTTTTAGTATTACTCATACAACGTTAGATGTGGGAAAAATGTAAATTTCCCTTTTCAATAAAATATTTTAAATAATTTATTTATTATTTAAAACTATATTATTATCTATAATTTAAACTAACATAATATTTTGATAATAAGCAATTCATAAAAATGTGAATCCATAATGAAATTTAATATAGACTTTCAAAATATAATTTATTTATATTAAAATTATTTTGAAAAGAATGGAAATACTTTTTCTTATTTTTTTTAATTGAGATAGAGAATAACATTTTATTAAATATAAAATAAGCAAACAATAATGTATTAATAAATCTGATATAATTCATTTTAATTTTAATCACTTGTGGGTTATGTATCCAAACCCAACATTGGTTTTTTAATTCTTTGAAGATATTTTATTTTGAAAATCTTATTTCATAATCATAAGTACTCGTAGGAATAATAAGGATGGGCCAAACCTAACATGGATTTTCTAATAATTCGATGATGCTTTATTTTGAAAATCTTATTTCATAATCCTAAGTAGTTGTAGGAATAATAACGATGGTTTATTGTACCTTCATTATAAGAGAATCACTAAATACTTGTAGGAATAATAAGAATGGTTTGTCGTGCGTTCATTATAAGAGAATTGTTAAGTACTTGCAGGATGGTTTGTTGTACCTTCATTATAAGAGAATCACTAAGGACCCATAAAAATAATAAGATGGTTTTCCATACCTTCATTATAAGAGAATCTCTAAGTATCTCTAGGAATAATAAGGAAGGTTTGCCATATCTTCATTACAAAAGAATGGTTAAGTACTTGGAGGAATAAGAGGATGGTTTGCCATACCTTCTGTAGACACTTAAAATTATTTTTAATTCCTCGCATAATTAATTAATTAATTATGTTAATTCAAATTCCTCTCAATATTAATTAAATATAATTAATATTGTCACTATAGCATATGATTGATTTATTAATAAATCAATCCCTTTCTTTATTAATAAATCAATCCCTTTCTTTGTTCTTCTAAAAAAAATCAAATCCTCACAAATCTTCCTCTTAGCTAATTAATTTCAATTAATTAGTTAACCTACATGATTCCTAGAAATCATCTTCTTAATTCATTCTTCTAGAAACTCGCTAAACTCACTTAACATTATTTTTCTAATTTTTTATTCCCTCCACTCATTCTCTCTCCTAGTCAAATTCTCCTATAAATATTAATCCCACTTAACATTTCCTCTAATCCCCCTCCTAATGAGTCGTTAATGGTTAATCATCATGATTAGTCACAAAGTCAACTCTTTGTCCTTTTCATCCAGCCACTAGTTTTAAATGCTCTTTTTCTAGGTGAATGTAAGATTTTTGAAATCACACATTCCTCTAGGCATCCCCTCTCCCAAGGAATTTTTAATTTCTTTTTATTCCTCCAATCCCCATGATATCCTTTTTTGGAGAATTTTTAATTCCTCCAAAGAATAATGTGGAGTGTGGAGATACGAAATGCCTTTAAGGCATAATTCTTGGTCTCCACACCCTCTCTTGGACCTTGTGTGAGCTCACAAGTAAATCTTAGCCCTTCATCTCGAGTTCATCTTAGCCATCCATTTTCCTCTCTTCTTCCTATAAAATAGGGCTCCATCCCTTCATTCAAAACATTTCGAAATCTAGTAAGCTTATGCTACCCTTTTGAGCTTAGGAAATCATCTTGGCAGTTTCATCATTTTTATTCTTATCATCCTCCTGAAATCCCTTTCATGTTGTGCACATCATTGGAGAGCCATCCACATCCAGCAATTAAAGGAGCACATCAAGTGGAGCATTATCAAGGGGCTCCTTCACTTCATCAAGCTCAATCTGAAGGAGAAGGTAAAATAGCAAGGTGAAATGGTCTTTTCATGCTATTTTAGCATTTTGCAGGTTTATTTTGTTATGTTTTGATCATTTAATCTTCAAATCTGTTTTCCCCTCTTCATTTTGGCACGCCCGGTGGGACCCACGTCTCTAAGAACTAATGTTTTTTTTTAAGGTTTTTGTGAGTTGTGAGACGCAAGTTCCAGAATAGTGCGACTGCAGAAAACAAAACAAAACTTTTTTGTAGGTTCCAAAATAGCGGCTCTATATTTCTGCGCACCAATTTCTTTTCTGTTTCTGTTTCGTTTTTGTTTCTGTTCTTTTTTTGTTTCAGTTCCAGTTTCAGCACGATAGCTCTGCGATTAGCGCGAGCGTTTTTGTGGGAATTTGAATTCCTATTTTCTGAGCTGTTATTTGCTTTGTTATCTGCTCTGTTTAATTATAATCTGTGTGAAAGTATGAGAGTATGCTCTTGTTTATATAGAGAATTAGAAATCTAGACCTTTCACTTTTTTATTCTGTTTAGCGCGACTGTATGCTCTGATCGCAGGAAAGTGTGAAAATAGGAGAGTATGCTCTTGTCTATCGAGACAATCAGAAATCCAGACCTTTGACACTTTTCTATCTGTTTAGTGCTACTGTCTGCTCTGTTAATCTATCTGAAATTTTTAGGCACTAACTGTATACTCCATTTTCCTCCAAACTTCACCAGATTCTCCGCATTTCCATTTTTCACATTTCCTTCTTTGGAGGCCTTATCCCAAAAATCCACTTTTTGAAGCCCAAAATCTCATATTTCTCTATTTTTAGGGCTGTCATAACTCCTTCCCCTTTTATCCAATCACCTCCAAATTTTTCCCATATTATCCATCTCCAACTTTTGCTTCTTTGTCCTTCTTGGACAAATTTTCCCATTCCTTCATCTTTCCTCCAAAATCCCTATTTTTCGCTTGCCTATCCCTTGGAAAGTGGCAAAAACCTAGTCAAACCCCATTTACCCATCAAAGCTTTCTTCAAATCCACATTTGTCATCAGTAAAAAAGTTTTTATTCATGTTTTCCTATTGATTCCCAAAAAATATTGTTGTTTTCATGTTTTCCTATTCATGTCATTTTGTTGTTTTTTGCAGGACGCTTGTCGAAGACTATTTTTCCAAACTACTAATCAAGTTGTTTTGCAGGACGCTTTTTGAAGACTCCATTTTTCAAACTACTAATCAAATGGTTTTTGCAGGTTGCCTAGCTGATTCAACCAAATATTGTGCATTTATTTAAATTAGGCACCTAGATATTAATTAAAATGGAATGAACCATTGTCTTATGTGTCTTTAAGAAAAGCGTAAAGGTAGGAAAGTATGCTCTCGTCTTACTAGACGATCAGAAATCCAGACCCTCCAACCTTTTCTTGTTTGATTGTGTGTTTACCTCTAGCGGGCCTGCCCTCCCAACTTGCTCTTTGAGAAGGTAAGAGGGGAATGACCCAAGTGAGTACACCCGGACTTGGGGTTCCCAACTCACTATAATAAATATGCCATTGACTATGAAAGGGTTAATGGTTGGGGCTATATGAGAGTTCACTCTCACAGTGGGTGCTTAGTAGGCTCCTAGAGATCTCAATCACACTTGCGTGACTACTAAGTTCTTGATGCTTCGTTGGACTATAGGCCTCAATTGCGCTTGCGCAACTTCGAAGGGTAGCTCCTAACGGGAAGACTTACTAAACACCTTGTTCATAGTGGCCAAAAACCTTCTAGTCATTGGTGCAGGAGGTCGGATCTCTGAAGTGGCCCATATTCTTATGACCCTTAGTAGAGACACAAAGTTCGCCATGTGGAGTTTTCATGGGAATTGATGCTTGGCTGCCCTGAGAAGTGAGTGCCGTGGAAGGGAGCCAGTGGGGTCAAGCATCTAAGTGTCCGCTCTGGGTAAGCGTAGATGGGAAACCAATTGGGATTTAATGACTATTGTCCTTGCCAGCCTTAAGAATGTTGTATATGAGCATGAGTGTCTTTGATATAATATGCATTTGATCACTGTGTTTGCTTTGTTTGATACATACTTGCCAAGAGTAGACTAAAAACACATCACTATCCCCAAACACTTTGCAAAAACATTTGTCAAAACACAAACAATTGTCCAAGTCATTACCCACATAAAGTCCAAAATTGCGTCAAAACTCTGTCTGTCCCATTTTTCATAAGCCTAAGAGAGAAGCTAAGAGTTCGTCATCTCCATCAACATTCAAGTTTATCCTTTGAAACACCAACTATCATCCAAATCAGGGTGTCGTATCCCTTCATATAACTTGCCATTCGAATCGATCCTTCATGTTCATACCAAAGACAACCTAGTCATCAAAATTCTTCTAAACCATTACTACTATACCTCCTCCATCAATCATCCTCAAATTTCCTAAGTCCTTTCATCACAAATTTCTTAAGTCCTTTCATCACAAATATCGTGTATGGTCACAACTTGATCCCAAAAGAAAAAGATGGCTGAACAACGATATGACATGCCGGACATTGATGTCTTATATGAAGATCCCACATAAGATCATACACAAAGTGGGCAACCTAGCGATCAAGATCAAAGTCAAAATCTTGACATGGTTAACCAAGATGAACTTTGTCCGGAAGTGCAAACTTTCCTAGCGGATTATTATAACCAAGAGATGATGGAAAAGTTTATGAAACACAATCCTACTATACTTCTGAAAACTCTCCTTGAACATGGAGCTCAACTTCCGCTTGAATTTAATAGATCTGCTCTCACCCAACAACCACAAGAAGACCTCGCTCCCACACAAAGTGCTGCACCTACTATTCAAAATCAATCAATTGCAGCCCCATCAATCATCCAGGCTCAATCAATGCCACCCGCGATACCTCCCACCATGGTCTCTATCCCACCTTCTTCCTTCTTACCATCCATACCACTATCAAATCCGATATCATCCATTCTCCAACAAACTTCTATGCCACCTCCTTCTATTCAACCACAAATTTCTATTCCACAAACTTCCCTTCCTCCCAACGATGTCACAAATTTTATCCGGGCCGTATTCAATCCCGTCACAATAGTTGGCGGACTGCAACCAACTGTCCCTCAAACCCCAGCGACATCGGTCATCACATCCCAGGTTCCCACCTCCTCATCATATCAGTATATTGGTGGTGGTGCACCTTTTTTGGTTCATCCAATTCTTGGGGCAAATACAATTCGTCAATATCAAAGTCCACAACAAGACCTCATCAAGGAAATTCAAGACATGAAAAATATCATCAAGGACATGAAACAAAGGACTAATAAAATGAAAACTTACTCATTCAAAGAGTTTTGCCCTTGTCCTTACGACCCGTCTATATCAGTTGCACCATATCCCCTGAAATTTGAGATCCCTAAATTCACCAAGTATGAAGGCAAAGGAGATCCCCGTGACCATGTCCGAGAATTCCACATCTTCTGCCAAGAAGTCTCCTATAGCGACCTTTATCTTCGCAGACTCTTTCCCAAGAGTCTCACGGGAGACGCCTTGGCATGGTTCTCATCTTTACCACGAGGTTCCATTGTCTCTTTTCCAGACTTGGTAGAAAAATTTGTGGCCCACTATGCATACAACATGGGTAATGATGTTTCTATGATGGACCTATGTAATACAAAACAAAGGCCCGGAGAAACCTTCGCCAATTTCCTACAAAGATGGCGACATCTTATCAAGAAATTCCAGTGGGACATGCCAGAACAACATCAAATTGAACTATTCCAAAAGAACTTGGTGCCTGAACTTTCAAGACCTTTAATATCTCAATGTATCAAATCCTTCCAAAAATTGATAGATAAGGGCCTCGCCCTCAAATGTGTCTTGTTGGAGGAAGGAACCTTGAAACATTACCAGAAATCAACACAAAGTTCTTCCTCTTATTATAACGACAAGCCAAAATTCTGGTCCAAAAACAAAAACGTGGTCAATGATGGCATAATTGATGCAAAGCGGGTCCAAACCATGGTCACTCCCCCAAAAATCCACCACCAATAATCATCAATTCAATAATCGAGACAATCCAAATCAATCCAAAAAACCTCACAACAATGTCTCAATCTAGGGACGACCACCCCGATCGAATAACAAGACTCCAAGAGATTTCACTCCTCTGGTTGAGCCTATTGAAGTGGTGTTTCAAAAACTTGTCCAAGCAAGTGTAGTGGTTTTTCCAATCACTCGTCCATTTGACCTCAATCAACCTAAACCGAGATGGTATAATGAAAATGAGTATTGTGAATACCATCGTATCAAGGGACATGATACACGAAAGTGTATGAAACTGAAGATCTACATACAAGATCTCATTGATAGAGGTGAGATTGAAATAGCAAATGCAAAACTTGGTAATAACAATGACAAACTCAAAATGTACCAGGAACCCTTCCCGAAGCATGATAAAGGAAAAGGCTCATCATCTAACACAATGGGTTATGACTACGCTAATCACATAACCGGTTTTGATTTTTTGGTAGGTCGCATTGAACCTGCAGATAATAATAATGTCAATGTCATAACCATCCAAGGAGTTAATCCTCCTTCTTCCCAAAGCAGACCAAATCCTGCTCGGATAGTCATTCAAGGCGCCACACCTTCCACCTCCCATTTCCAGAATGACTGTAATGCAACTACACGTTGAGGAAGAGTCACCATCAAAGGAGTTCCTCCCCCACCAAACCCCCCACCCATGTCTTCCACCCGCCGATATGACCTCCTTGATCAACTTGGGAAGACACTCATGCAGATCTCCATTTTGGAACTTCTCAAGACCTCCCCGATCCATAAAGAAATTTTGGAACAAACCCTTCTCCAATCACACGTTCCAGATAACATCAATGCCACCCAATTCCAAGCCCTCATTGGAAACCTTGCTGCCCAGCAACACATTGTATTTAACTCCAAAGATGCTCCCACAGATGAAGACCATAACAAACCTTTGCACATCGAAGCTCTTATCCACAAGCAAAAGGTCAAACGTATCCTAATAGACGGTGGATCCGGGCTTAATTTGTATACATACAAATTAATAAAACAATTAGGACTTTCTAAGGATCTGATAGACACATCAGGAAGGATCACAATAAAGGCATATGATGATGCAAAAATAATTTCAAAGGGCGTGGTCACCTTACCTCTTCAAGTGAGCCCCATTACAATTGAAACCCCTTGCCAAGTACTAGATCTTGACCTCCCCTACAACATTCTCCTCAGGAGGCCATGGATTCATTCCTTGCAGGCTGTACCCTCCACCTATCACCAATGCATCAAATTCCCCTATAACGGAAGAGAGATCACTATCAAATGTGATCCCCAACCTTTTCAATATTGCAAACTATTAGGGGAAACATCCGTATCATTTCCCACTAAATAGACCCTCGCCAACGCCTCCATCTGACACATCAAATGTTGCCTCCACATCATCCCAACCAGATAATCAAATCAAGATCTTGGACAATGGCAGTGGAGAATACAAATTGGAGGACTTCTTATTAATAGGAAACCTCCCTCTCTCTCCTAAGTCATTTGGCAAACCAAAAGAGATAAAAAAGGACCCAAAACTAGTCATGCAATGCCAAAACACTACCTTCCAGCAATGGGGCCCACTTGATAACGAGAGCCTCGAAGCAGATATCTCTTCATGGTTGTACCAGGAAGAAGATGAAGATCTAACAAGAATATCCAAAGAAATGTACCCAAAAGCATCTACCATAGTTGAAAAAATGGGTTACAAAGGACACGGCCTGGGACCAGAGGAGAAAGGAAGAAAAACACCCATTAATCCTATCTCCTACAGATACAACAGAGGCTTGGGGTACACCCCGGTGCCTAAGATTACTATCGCTGGTGCCCCTTCTAGTCCTTCTTTGGATATCGAAAGCGCTGACGAAGAGGAATTCTACGAAATGCCTTATGAATATGAGAAAGATATCTTCTTGGACGCTTACATCAATACCATCACCCCCGTAACCCCTCCCACTTCATATGAGCTACATCTTGTCCATCCTGAACTCATTAGATATCTGCGCCAATGATAATGCTCTCATTGCTCTCCTAACAACGCAAAATATGGAAGATTGTAGTGGAATCGAGGGTATTCAACTACATGAAAAGGGATACTTTGGTAGTCAAGTCAATGTCCTTAGCCACAAAAAAGATGATAAAAGAAAAAGATATGATTCTGTAGGTGAAAACCTCCCTGAGGCGCCTTTGGATGAACAAGAAATAAAAACAAAGGGCGTATCTGAAAGTGAAAACCTGGAAAAGGCACTTGACGATGAGGGATTTGACCTCCCTACCATTGGTTACCTTCCACAGGACAAATCAAATTTGTTGATAGAAGAAACAAACAACATCAACATGGGCATCGAGGTCATTTCGAAAAATGTGCTCATTACCAAATCCCTCACAAAAATCGAGAAACAAGACTTCATCAACTTCCTTACAGAGGTAAAAATAAATTTTGCATGGTCCTATTCTGATATGCCAGGGTTGGACCCTGCCTTGGTGGTTCACAATCTCGCCGTTCGCCCAGATGCAAAACCTGTAAAATAAAAATTGCGCAAAATGCAACCACATATTGCACTCCTGGTCAAGGCGAAACTCCAAAAGTTGTTAGATGCAGAATTTATCAAACCAATAGATTATGCTGAATGGGTCTCCAACATTCTACCTGTCGGCAAACCTGCTGGGGGCATCCGCATCTGCACAGATTTCCGAGATCTAAATATAGCTTGTCCTAAAGATGATTTCCCATTCCTCAATATAGACATGATTGTGGACCTTACAGCAGGACATGAAATGTTATCGCTAATGGATGGGTTTTTTGGATACAACCAAATCAGGATAGCAGATGAGGATCAACATAAAACTGCATTCACAACACCATGGGGTACTTTCTATTATCGGGTCATGCCTTTTGGCCTTAAAAATGTTGGAGCTACGTATCAACAAGTAATGACAACAATTTTTCATGACCTCTTGCACAAAATTATGGAGGACTATGTGAATGATCTGCTAGGAAAATCCAAGACAAGACAAGAACACATCCCCATTCTAAAACAGATCTTCGAAAGATTGGAAAAATACAAGCTGCGCCTAAATCCCAAAAAGTGTGTGTTTGGTGTCACATTGGGAAAACTACTGAGATTCATTGTTTCCCGCAGAGGCATCGAGGTTGATCCCGCAAAGGTAAAAGCTATTATGGAAATGCCTCTGCCAAAAACTCTCAGACAACTGCGCAGTCTCTAGGGAAAACTCCAGTCTGTCAGACGTTTCATTTCACAGCTAGCAGACAAGTGTCATCTATTTGCACACCTATTGCGTAAAGACACAAAATTTAAATGGGATTGCCTATGTCAAAAGGCCTTTGAGAAATTAAAAGAATATCTAGCATCACCTCCCATATTGATGCCTCCTGCTCCTGGAAAACCCCTTAGTTTGTATATATGTGCTACTGCAGTGGCATTGGGGGCATTATTGGTGCAAACAGATGATCAAGGGAAGGAACACGCTATTTACTACATCAATCGGACATTGGTAGGATATGAACTCAATTACACCCCCATTGAAAGAGCATGTTTGGCATTAGTGTTCAACACATAGAAACTACGACACTATATGCTAAATAATAAGACAAAATTAATTGCTAAAATTGATCCACTTAAATATCTCGTCCAAAGCTGCTCTCACTGACAGAACCGCCAAATGGGTCATGCTCTTAAGTGAGTTTGACATTGAATATGTGGACAGAAAGGCAATCAAGGGACAAGTCATTGCAGATCAGTTGGTTGAAGCTCCACTTTCAGGTGACCATCCTCTTCTCACAGAATTACCAAATGAGTTCATTATGACTGTTACCACATCCTCCACATGGAAATTGTATTTTGATGGCTCCTACACTCAAAATGGATCAGGGGCAGGAATATTATTGGTCAGACCTCAAGGAGATGGCATCCCCAAATCATACAAGATAACCTTTGCATGTACCAATAACATAGAAAAATACGAGGCCTTCATCACAGGTTTACGCTTGGCTATCCATTGGAAAATAAAGGAATTACAAGTCTATGGCGATTCCCAACTCATCATAAAACAAGTCAATGATGAATACTAGACAAAAGATGATAAACTCCTTCCCTATCGTACCATGGTTGAAGATATTAAACAACATTTCACGGCAATCAAGTTTGACCAAATCCCACGACCAAACAACAAGGCTGTAGATGCAATGGCCACCATTGGCTCCCTCCTTCAAATGCCAACACACAGTCAGAAGTGCGAGTTCTTGGCCGAGCAATTGTTTATACCGGCATACGACCTACCAGAGTTTGAAATGGTGTGTGTTCTCATTGGTCCCGAGTCCCCTTGGTACCAAGAAACCTTCCTTTCCTCAAAGACAACACCATTCGCCCACACCTCACCAAAACCCAACAACAAATCTTCATCCGCCGATGTGCCCGTTACACTATCCTTACAAACACCTTGTTCAGAAGGCATTTTGATGGTTCCCTCCTAAAATGTTTAGATAAACAAGAAGCAGATTGGGCATTACACAAAGTACATGAGGGTATCTGTGGGGCACACTCAAGTGGACTCACATTGGCTAAAAAACTTTTGAGAACAGGATACTATTGGCCTAAAATGGAAGAAGATGCATACAACTATGTGAAGAAATGTATTCCTTGTTAGCAGCATGGCGACAAGATTCATGCACTATCACAAGAATTGCAGCCATTCATTACACCATGGCTCTTCTCGCAGTGGGGGCTCGATCTCATTGGGAAAATCCACCCTTCATCTTCCAACGGACATAAATTCATTATCACTACCACCGAATAATTCACCAAGTGGGTAGAGGCTATCCCTCTTACTTTCACCACCGGCAAACAAATATCCAAATTCATCCTGAACTACCTAATCTGCCGATATGGCATCCCAAAATTATCATCACAGATAATGGTAAACAATTTAAGAACCAAGATTTCAAAGAACTCTGCCAAAAATTCAACATCCAACACTGCTTCTCCACTCCATATTACCCCCAAGGCAATGGCCAAGCTGAGGCTTCTAATAAAACCCTAATAAAAATCCTCAAAAAGACAGTCAATGAAGGAAGCCATGATTGGCACTTCCAAATCCATCCTACATTGTGGGCCTACCACACCTCCATCCGCACCCCCACAGGTGCCACTCCTTATTCCCTAGTACTTGGTTTCGAGGCCATCCTTCCCCTTGAGATTGAGATCCCCTCTCTAAGGGTATCGCTGCAAAACATCCTACCAGAGGAAGAATAAAAAATTGCGTACTTACAAGAGCTAGAATTGCTAGATGAAAGGCGCCTCAAGGCCTTGAATCATCTTCAGGTATATCAAAACCGTCTGCGCATGAGTTATCATAAAAAAGTCAGAACCCAAGAATTCGAGGTTGGTGATCTTGTCCTCATGGAAAATCAGAAAAATCTACAAGAAAGAGAAAAGAAAGGCAAGTTCGAGCCTAATTGGCTTGGACCATATGTAATCACAGCGAAATATGGATCAGGAGCTTATCAGTTGGCTACTCCTGAAGGCGATCCTTTGGATGATCCAATGAATATCATGCACCTCAAAAGATTTTATGCTTAGTCCTTAGAAAGTCTTAAATTGTCAAAAAAAAATAAAATCAAGAAAAATTAAAAACAAAAAAAAATGGGAAAAAGATCCTGAAAAAATCGTCACTTTGGTGAAAACCTGGCAAACAGGCACCTTATGACACAAAAAAATTAAAAAATCAGAAAAAGAAAGAAAAAACAATTCATCCATTAGTGAAAACCACTTGGTGGTGCTATGGACAAGTACCTTGGTGAAAACCTCTGTGCAGATGCCAAGGTAAATAATCGGATCCATTGTCTATCATGTCAATACTACAAATCATCTGCCATCTAGCCCACCCATGCACGACATTCCTTCTTTTCCGCCTCCCAATAAAACATGCGTATGATGATGAAGTCTTTGCTTGAGTCATGAACAAGGAATGTCCCATTGAAACTGAGATTTTATGCCTCTGTGTGTAAGCTTCAAGAAGTCTTCAGAAACAATCCCAAGTCCATCCTAGTTCTACTCTTGGCAAGAGGTATCATGTGGTCGCAAGGAAGAGACTTGTTATATTTTGTTAGATCTTTTCATATAGGCTTGCATCTTTTGCCTTACGACTGCCACTATTTACGACTGCCTGGGCTCTTCCATATCCATGTATGTTATGATAGGTGCATACTGGGGCATATTTCATAGTATGGCATGTTTTGGATCATTCTTGTATAAATCAGTGACCTGGTACTAGTGTTTATCAACACTTACCTTCGTGTGTACAAGAGGTATCGGTGTGTTTGAGGGTTTCCTTGCACAAACCCACAACTCTGTATTAGTGTTTCTTAACACTCGCATTGTTGTGTGCAAGAAATTCCCGTTTGTCTATAGAGTCAGTCCACGCCCTGCGTTTCTCATGGCATCTTGATTTCTATAATCAATGGTGCAAGTCACTCAAGGAAACATCAAACTAGGTTGGCTCTCCATATTTGTTGTGCACAAAATCTCACCATCATTCCATCAAATCCTAAACTCAATAATCCCATGGAGTTCTCAATTGCCCCCATTTTCCTCCGCGGTCTCACATCTTGTATTCTTCTTTCCAAATACCTCACAACTGCTTCATATTTGTTCCTCATCTATCCCTTCCACCTTAATTTTTCTTCCTCTTTTTTTTTTTTTCCTCACATAATCAATTCTGATCCTGATTCATGTCTTATACAAGATGTATCCTTCCTGAAACTAGACACTCCCATCATGTCTTATACAGGATGAATCCTTCCTGAAACCAAACATTGTGATCAATCATGTCTTATACAAGATGAATCCTTCCTGAAACCAGATGTTGGGATCTGATCATGTCTTATACAAGATGTATCCTTCCTGAAACCAGACGCTCTGATCATGTCTTATACAGGATGAATCCTTCCTGAAACCAGACGTTCTGATCTGATCATGTCTTATATAGGATGAATCCTTCCTGAAACCAGACATTGTGATTAGTCATGTCTTATATAGGATGTATCCTTCCCAAAACCGGACACTCTGATCATGTCTTATACAGGATGAATCCTTCTCAAAACTAGACGTTGTGATCTGATCATGTCTTATACAGGATGAATCTTTCCTAAAACCAGACGTTGTGATCAGTCATGTCTTATACAAGATGTATCCTTCCTAAAACTATACACTCCAATCATATTTTATACAGGATGAATCCTTCCTGAAACCAGATATTGTGATCAATCATGTCTTATACAGGATGAATCCTTCTTGAAACCAGACACTTTGATCATCTTTGTCTTATACATGATGAATTCTTCTTGAAACCAGACTAAATCTAGATCTTATCAATCGAATCAAATCAAATCTATCGGGATATCAATTTCGCAAAACTCCAAAGATCAAATACCTCAATTGATCTCCCGAGGGGGCATCACCATACCATAATCTATCAATCAAGAGCCGAGGCATCCTATCAAACCAATATCAGCATCAAAACAAGATTATTCTTTGAATCAATGTGTCATCACACCTCGCTTCAAAGAGGGGCAAAATGTAGACACTTAAAAAAATTTATTTTAATTATTTTTAATTCCTCGCATAATTAATTAATTAATTATGTTAATTCAAATTCCTCTCAATATTAATTAAATATAATTAATATTGTCACTATAGCATATGATTGATTTATAAATCTCTTTCTTTATTCTTCTTAAAAAAATCAAATCCTCACAAATCTTCCTCTTAGTTAATTAATTTCAATTAATTAGTTAACCTACATGATTCCTACAAATCATCTTCTTAATTCATTCTTCTAGAAACTCCCTAAACTCACTTAAAATTATTCTTCTAATTTTTTATTCCCTCCACTCATTCTCTCTCTTAGTCAAATTCTCCTACAAATATTAATCCCACCTAACATTTCCTCTAATCCCCCTCCTAATGAGTCATTAATGGTTAATCATCATGATTAGTCACAAAGTCAACTCTTTGTCCTTTTCATCTAGCCACTAGCTTTAAATGTTCTTTTCCTAGGTGAATGTAAGATTTTCGAAATCACACATTCCTCTAGGCATCCCCTCTCCCAAGGAATTTTTAATTCCTTTTTATTCCTCCAATCCCCATGATATCCTTTTTTGGAGGATTTTTAATTCCTCCAATGCATCTTGTGGAGTGTGGAGATACGAAATGCCTTTAAGGCATAATTCTTGGTCTCCACACCCTCTTTTGGACCTTGTGTGAGCTCACAAGTAAATATTAGATCTTCATCTCGAATTCATCCTAGCCATTCATTTTCCTCTCCTCTTCCTATAAAATAGGGCTCCATCCCTTTATTCAAAACATCTCAGAATCCAATAAGCTTATGCTGCCCTTTTGAGCTTAGGAAATCATCTTGGCAGCTTCATCATTTTTATCCTTATCATCCTCCTAAAATCCCTTTCATGTTGTTCACATCATTGGAGAGCCATCCACATCCAACAATCAAAGGAGCACATCAAGTGGAGCATTATCAAGGGGCGCCTTCACTTCATCAAGCTCAATTTGAAGGAGAAGGTAAAATAGCAAGGTGAAATGGTCTTTTCATGCTATTTTAGCATTTTGTAGGTTTATTTTGTTATGTTTTGATCATTTAACCTTTTAATCTGTTTTCCCCTCTTCACCTTCATTGTAATGAATAGCTTTTGCATGGATGTTTTTAATTTTTTTTGTTTTTGTTTTGGGATATGGAAGACTCTCTATGCATCTTTCATATTGAGACCTTCACAATTGAAATGAAATGAATAAATAAAGCAATTTCTATTTTCATCAAATAAGGATATAGATTGACAACCCAATAATTATTTCTTTTTTTATTATCAAAGTTTTATTGTAGTAGATATATATAAAAACTAAAATAGAATTTATAAACAATAAATGATAATGATTTTATCCAAAATTTATACAAAAAAATTCTTAAAATTTCAATTAAAAATGAGTTTATATTCATATTTAAAAATTAGAAAACATTCAATAATCAAGCGCCATTAGTGGTGAGTACTTGCCTTTATAGTATGCAATGAAAATGTTTGTTGTAATTTTTAATTATTCTAATTTTAAATTATTGTTATTTTAAAATTATATTATTATATATATATTTTTGTATTATTACCTATAAGTTGCTTCAATAAAATAATATTAATAATTATACTATAATATAAACATTATAGTAATGTCTTCAGACATGTAGTGTCGCGGTTAAAACACTTTGTTGGTGAAGCAACCACCAAGGTTCAAACCCCTGTTGGGCCATTGTGCTCACATGCCTTGTGTCTTCACTAGGCTGCTGTGCTCATGGGCTTGAACAAGTGAAGTGTGGGGATGAGGTTCCCCTGTTGTGGCCTCACTGGTTCATAACTCTGAGTCAAAAGTGTTTCACGTGGAGCTGGAGGGCATGTCTGATGGACTTGTAAAGCACTGAGAGGGGGGGTGAATCAACGACACCAAAAGTAGTACTACTTTAAACACTGAACGATAGATAAACTTAACAAGTTTGTTAAAAAATATGCATGCAATAAAAAATGATATAACAACATCCACAATAAGTAAAACATCCACCATAACACAAGTGTTTGTACGTGGAAAACCCAAATAGGTAAAAACCACGAGATGGGACTCACAAGTTAACTATCTGTAGCAATAAATAACTAACCGGTTAGGGTCTACAAAAGTGCTCCGCTAGGAGCAAATCTTGTTAGAGATCCCAAAGCTTAGTTAAAAGCTATACCCTGTAAAAGGTAGTACCCTGTAAGGCATAACCTCAGTGGAGAATTTCTGAATCCAAACTAATGGATCACCTGGTTAGAGGATTTGAACAATGGAGCTTGTTAGAGCTTACCCGGTTAGGGGATTTGACTGTTGCAGTGATTAGAAAACAACAAATGATGTGATCAAGTAGTAGCACAAATTGTTTGTATAGATCCTCTTTTGCGCACTTAACACTTCTTTACCAACATACTCTGCGACTTAACACTTCTACCTTTACACATAGCATATCACTTTCGCTCATACAAAATAATTCATTGTGATGTCAATATATAGACATTAAGATTTCATGTCGGCCTCTAGAAATCATAACACAATTACCTAGGTGTAGTGTATCTGGTCAAATGATCATAACCCATCACAAAAATACTGCCAAATCTTGTCGGTAAGGATAACTCATCACGGCTTGTGATAACTCATCACACAATCAATGAATAGTGATTGGAAAAATCAATACCGGTTGGAGTTAAACATATATATTGTTTATCCTTGATGCTCCTGTGATAATCTCTGCTAGATCCTCATGTTGATGTCGAGTTATGCAAATCCACTAGTTGTCACCATGTACCGGTTGGATATAAACCTCTAGAATACTAGTTGTAGTATAAACAACTTTGAAGTCACACCGATAGACAATATGAACATATGTGTGTGTATGTGTTTCATCAATGACAACTTATGATGAAGTTTCGTCATTACAATCATCATCAAGCCAACAATCTCCCCCTTTGGCATTGATGGAAATTTTTAGAAAATTTTCAGTAATACCGTTAAGTGTGCTTACAAAAAAAGTTTATACACATATACACATACTCCCTTACTACATACATCATACAAATTTTTTAAAAACACACATACATATTTCTACTCCCGCTTTGACAACAATGCCAAATTAAAAAGAAATATATATATATATATATATATAAAAGTTTGTATCAAAATGTTTTACATAGACAAAACTTGAAAAATTGAATCAAGATTCATGCATTCACAAGTCTCATGAAAATAACATTAAAGTCCCACTTCAACTGTGATAAGACATGTTTCCATGTCTCCAACATGTTCTCAGTGTACTCAAGTGTAGACATAATCTGTGTATGGAACTCTTCCACAGAATCAAGTGTACAGGTTTCTGGAGTAGCTAAAATAACTTCTGCATTCCTGTAGGCTCTTTGTAATATGTCCACTTAGGATGTGAGTAGACTCTTCAATTCCTTAGTGACCACAGTATTTTTGCTTTCTCAAGATCATAGTTATCTAGCCTATTGTGCAAATCATCCATAGATTTGCTAAAAACAAAAAATAGAATCTTAAAGTGGTACATATGCATTGCATATCTTTTCTAGCTCTTGCTCTGTTTCAGTTCACCTATTATTGATATCAGAATAAAAGAATGAAATATTAGAAGTAGAAGCAAGATATTTTCCTCCTATTTCAACAACTTTTCTTAACAAATCTTTATTAAAAGATAGAGCAAGTTTCCCTGTATCAATTTCTTTCATAAGTTGCCCTCCATGCCTCTTCCTGTAAGTCTTCTTAGCATAAGTTTGTGCTGCTTCTTCAAGTGACTTAATTTGGTCAGATGCATCAACAACCAATTGACCAAGTTTGCTAATAGGAGTTGTCAGGTGTCCTATAGTAGTCTCCGGTAGTAGACTTGGTAAATATCTACAACATTCTGAATGGTGTCAGCTTCCATTCTTTTCTCTTTAAGTCTCTTCCTATGTGATCTTGATTGCATGACAGTTGCAATCTTCATCATTTTAGATGCACTCATATTATCAACAATTATAGGCCCTGAGATGCCTAACGGTCATCATCATCTTCATCAGTCTGCCATATGACTAATGTTTTTACCGGTTTAGAAGATGTTACCTTAACAATTGTTTTTTCTTGTCGTTTCTCTATTGTCTGTTCAGAGATCTGGGTATCAATGTTTTCATTAGATTCCTTCTGAATGTCCTTTGAAACCAGTGGGGATTGGGGTTTCTCAGGTTGTTCCTTTGCTAGTGGAATATCCATTCTTGGCTGAGTTGCCGATTTCTCAACTGAAGTAACTTGTAAGTTAGTGATTTCAAGTGGCTGCATATCTGGTACAATAATGTTTCCAGATAGATCAATTGTATCCTGAGTATCATCAACAAGTATGACTTGTTGGACAATAGTGTCATCCTTTCTCTTGATAGGATAGACAACATCAGCTTGTACAATTTCTTCCTCATCCATTTCAGGTCGATCAATAGTATCTTTCACATCCTTAGAGAAATGTATAAGATCTTCTATGTGTTTGATATTATGAGCAATCTGATGAGTCTCAGTCTCAATAGGCTGCAATTTTCCATTGATTAGCTTCAATCTTCTTGTTTTGTAAGCAAAATGAACTTTGTACTTATCAACCAATTCATTCAACTCATCCTTTAACAACTCAAGAAAATACAAATACATCATCTATGATTTATTTTTCTTTCTTTATTGCTTTCTCCCATTTATTCAAAAGAATAGTATACAAGGAATTAGAGATATCCTTTTCAAGATCATGAGGTAATCTATTGTAGTGACACAAATAATTGATTACCTATTGAGTAATTTGTTCCTTTTCATCTTCATTGAACTAATCAAAATGATCTTTGACATTATCAAATCTTTTTTTCCCTAATGTCTTCATTGTCCTCTCAAAGGTAGTCTCAAGCTTGTAAGTTGAAATATCAAAAGGCACAGTTGCTTTTGGCACTTCCTTTACTTGCTTGGCTGCTCTATCGATTGCTTTCATTTTCTTGGGTTCTTCCTCAGTGTCAATACCTTTAGATTCTTCTTGGAGAATTAGTTTCTGACCTCTTTTCTTCGATGCATTCTCCTTCTTTGCATAAACTTTGGGTGCCGGTTCCTTTTTGGGTTGGACACTTCATGTCACTCTTGTATTTTTCATCACTAGAGGTTCTTGCTTAACCTTCTTCTTCTTACCTTTACCACTTGTGGTAGGAACAATACTAGTTTCAGCTTGTGCAGTCTGAACTTCAACAATATCCAATTTTGCCTTCTTTTTATCCTTTGGAGTTGCTAACAGGTTATTAGCATAACCAATCAGTAAGTCATAGTTGACTTCATAACTCATAACTTCCATTTCTTCTTCTCTAGGCTCAATTGCCTCCATCAAACATAAATCAGTGGTAACTGTGAAAACATTGTCCTTAGCAAAGTGTTTTACCACATCCTCAGGCAATCTTACTCTCATGCTCATTTTTTTCTCAAATTCATTGAAGTATTTGTTCATTGCAGCAGAAAAGGTGTTCTTCATAGCCTTGATACTATTCTTAATCTGGGTAGATACCGGTCGATCCTTAGACCATTCAAGATCACCTATTCCCGATAGGAAAGTCTGGAAATAAAAGAATAGCCCGATCAATAACTGTCCAAATTTAAACTTTAGATTGTTGTCCTTCTTGATAGAGTGAAGATTTAACAATAATTGGCTCCTTATGGCCTCACATAGGTCATAATTAGCATTTTCAGCTATCATCTTGTAAGCAGTATGCACCGCTGCTGATGGAACACTGTTTAATCTGCTAGAATAAAATATGCGGTAGACTATAACCATAGATGCCAACTTTACCGTTGGGTCCTTGATGTTATTGACAGAAAAAACACGCCTATCAGATGTTGATCCGGTTAGAGTGTATACTATCTCTTTTGAAATATGCCTTAGTTAAGGTACTTCATCGGCTGAGTAAAAAACAGTTACAACTTGAATAGCTTCCTTGGTTATAGTATGAGTCCTTTCTAAATACATGTTTTTCGCATGAACTTGACTCAAATTAATTTGGATATGTTCTTCTTCAAAATCTTCAAGAAAGTAAGCTGCGTTACGAAAACCTTTTTCATAAACTGTAATATATTATGTTTGAATCTTTCTATTTTCATCGCAAAGGGATTTTAACTAGGAACATATTGACAATGATCCTAAATCCTCAATCTTGCAATCAATGTAGTTGGACAAATATCCTTTCACTATAACACCACTAGGAACTTGTGATAAAGAATTATAAGACACAATTTGTTCCGCTTTTACAACTTCCATAGGTTCAGATGTAATCATCAATTTCTCTACTGTTTTAAGAGACAAATCCATTCCAAATAAACTAGATTCAAAGCAGGATTTTTCAAAGAAATACCTTATTTTACACACGCTGCCACTTTAACCGATTGAATGCTCAAGTGCACACCAGTTTAGTCTTCACCAACCTTCAAATCAGCTTGATCACAATGCAACTTTGACTAAAATCAGCTAACAACCCTTTCTTAGCTCTGCAAGAACTCAATTTTTTTTTCTCGTATGCGTTAGGGTAAAAATAACAAAGTGAAAACTTGCTTTTATCCTTTTTACCTACTGCATTAAATGCTCACCCGTTAGGGTTACAAACCCTAATTACACCGCTTAATGATACACAGATGTAAAACCAGTTGATAACCGATTGACAAACATTTATCAAAATTTCATGCATGCAAATTCTCTTACCGCTCATTTATCTCAAGGGGTCCAGAAGTGGATTTACCGTTAACTTCCCCTTAGCCATATGAAAAAGCTTAGTTCACTAGTGCATGATTCTCCACACTTGGTGAAGGAACAATTTCTTCTCCGGGCGAGTCATTACTCTTCTTCTTCTTCCATATTTGATTCATTTCTTCTCTGGTTTCTTCAACATTAACTTTCTGCTTTCCTTTCTGATCCTTAGAAGGATTGACCAGTTTGCTCTTTCTGGATCTACAAAATTTTTCCATGTGTCCTGGTTTATGATAGTGATAGCAGGCCATACCCAATGATCTCCAAGGTCTTGCATTACCTCTCCTAGTTCTTCTTCTGCAATTCATAGCCACATGACCAAAGTTGTTAAAAATGGTGCAAATGACATTTGTTACCTTTTCCATCTCAAATGGACTAAACCGGTTGCCGTAGGGTTTTTGCCAGTTCATGTTGACCCGGTTGTCAAAATTTCTCATCCAGTTGCCATTTGGTCTTGAATGTATATGTGGTACAAGATTATTCGCTCCATATCTGCATTCAACTAATCTATGTCCATACATTTTACATGTGAAGCAATGACCTTCAAATTTCTTGGACACATACCTAGCATTAGTATTGTAGCTTGCATTTCTATTAGGTTTGTCACTACAAACATTTGCAGTGTGACCAAGTTTATGGCAAACAAAACAAACAGGTTTAAAGACCTTCTTACCGGTAGGTTTTTTGATCTTAGGAGAAGATTTATTCTTAAGAGTGTTTCTCTTGGTACCAGAGGATTCACCTTTTTCAGATGTGTGAAAACCAAGTCCAGAAGTATCACCATTCATCCTTTGTGATTGAATTTTCTCTTCTAGCAAGGTAGAACTTCTGTTGAACTTTTCCAATTTCCCATTCACTTCAGTGAGCTGTCTGGTGAGATCTTCATTATGTTTTGACAGGTTCTCTCTTAGAGATGATGCTAATTCAAGATCTAGCTGTAGGTTCTCTTTTTTTTCTCTTTTTGCATTCAAATTCTCATGCATGGTAGAATTCTCTCGCTTGATATTGGCAATCTCATGATCTCTTTCTTTGGTGAGATCTTCAGTAGTTCTCCAGGCTTCCAATTCCTGATTCATGCGGATAGTAAGACCTTCTAGCTCTCTCCTTAGATTTAGCTTTTCACTGTTTAGTTTTTCAACTTCTTCAGCTAAAGCATTAATATTAGCTTCATCTGAAGAACTATTATCGGATATTTCTAACTGTTGTTCAATTAGCTCTCTTCTTTTGACTTGAGGAGCTTTCAATTTGACCCTTAGGGTTTCAAGCTCATTCCTACTAGCCTCTATCTCTCTAGCCATCTCAAAGTAGCTCATATCCCCCATGGTAGCTTTAGGGTCCCCTTCCAAGTGATTAGGCTTTAAAGAAGTTAGGCTCTGATACCAATTGATGGACTTGTAAAGCACTGAGAAGGGGGGGGGGGGGTGAATCAATGACACCAAAAATAGTACTACTTTAAACACTGACCGATAAAATTAACAAGTTTGTTAAACAATATGCATGCAATAAAAAATGATATAACAACATCCACAATAAGTAAAACATCCACCATAACACAAGTGTTTGTACGTGGAAAACCCAAATAGGTAAAAACCATGGTGAGATGGGACTCACAAGTTAACTATCCGCAGTAATAGATAACTAACCGATTAGGGTCTACAAAAGTGCTCTGCTAGGAGCAAATCTTGTTAAAGATCCCAAAGCTTAGTTAAAAGCTATACCCTGTAAAAGGTAGTACCTTGTAAGGAGTAACCTCGGTGGAGGATTTCTGAATCCAAACTAATGGATAACTTGGTTAGAGGATTTGAACAATGAAGCTTGTTAGAGCTTACCCGGTTAGGGGATTTGACTGTTGCAGTGATTAGAAAACAACAGGTGATGTGATCTAGTAGTAGCACAAATTGCTTGTATAGATCCTCTTCTGGGCACTTAACACTTCTTTACCAACATATTCAACAACTTAACACTTCCGCCTTTACACATAGCATATCACTTTCGCTCATACAAAATAATTCATTGTGATGTCAATATATAGACATTAAGATTTCATGTCGGCCTCTAGAAATCATAACACAATTACCTAGGTGTAGTGTATCTGGTCAAGTGATCATAATCCATCACAAAAATACCGCCAAATCTTGTCGGTAAGGATAACTCATCACGACTTGTGATAACTCATCACATAATCAATGAATATCGATTGGAACAATCAATACCGGTTGGAGTTAAACATATAAACCATTTATCCTTGATGCTCCTGTGATAATCTCCGCTGGATCCTCATGTTGATGTCGAGTTGTGCAAATCCACTAGTTGACTCTATGTATAGATACAGGTTGTCACCATGTACCGGTTGGATATAAACCTCTAGAATACTGGTTGTAGTATAAACAACTTTGAAGTCACACTAGTAGACAATATGAACATATGTGTGTGTATGTGTTTCATCAATGACAACATATGACGAAGTTTAGTCATTACAATCATCATCAAGACAACAGTGTCATGCTAGCGTCACCAGTCACATTAAAAAGTTTACCAAACACTAAAATTATATTGTATATATTAAAAATGTTTAAAAAGAAAATTATGATTTTAAAAAGTATTAATAAAAAAAAGAATAATTTAAAAAAAAAATATAATTATAAAAGAGATATTTTTAATAAAAAAGATTTGTTGTGTAATGTCCGTAATGAAACAGTTTGAATATTTAATTAACTTTTTATTTAATTTAATTTAAATGGTGTCAATCAAATCAATATACAAAAAAATTATTAAAATTTATATATATTTATAAAAAAATCACTTTATTTATAATATTATCAATAAAAAATGAAAAAGGTTATTTAAAATCTACATTTATTTTTTAAATATAAACAAATTAAAAAAAAAAGCATATAAAATCCATCATTCCTTTAAATTTGCTCCTATAAAACCAATTTTTTTCATCCAATCATATTGTAGATAAATAATTTCTAGTTTAAAAATATAATTTCAACTTTATAAATATTAAGTTTATTTTGAAAGCAAAAATAATAATCACTTTTGATTGGTACAAAACATCAATTAAGTAGATATAAATGAATGCAACAGTATTGCCTACAGTAAGTAGTATTAATAATTATGACCTGAATAAATTAACAAATATTGATTTTTGGATTGCACTGTGTCAAATTTCTCAACATCAATGTTTCAAATCATACTAGACGATCCATCATCAGGATGGAAGCAATAGCTAGATAGTAGAAATGGGAAGATAGTTGCAGACTAAAGATAATAAATAGAAGTAGGGGGAGGCAAGGATTGACAATAATGGATAAAATATTCATAAATACACTAATAAAGGCAATACGAGGACAAAAATTAATAACTTGGTAAGAACACCTAAGAATAATAACAAAGGAGGGGAGGCTAGACAAAAAGAAAGAGATAGAAATAAAAAGAAAAGAATAGAAATTAGAATAAAAAGAACTAAAAATTAAATAACAACAATGCAAAAAGGCATACAAGAAAACAAAAGCACATAAATGAAAGAATCAATCACAAAATAAGAATACAAAAAAATTATAAATGCCCACACACACACATATGCATATGTATGAAAACATAACTACATAAGAGAAAATGAATGTGTGTAGAAACAATTAAAGAAGAAAATAACAAAAAAGATGAACCAAAAAGGTAGTCATGGATATACGTAAAAAACATACAAAAACATGCAAAAGACTACACACACAGACACACACACACACACACACACACACACACATATTTGTGTGTGTGTGTGTGGATATATATATGTACACACATATATATACATATACATACATACATACATACACACACACACACACACACACATATATATATATATATATATATGTATGTATGTATGTATGTATATATATCTATATGTATATATATACACATATATATGTATACATATGTATACACACACATATATATGTTTGTATATATATATATATATACACACACACACACATTATACAATGGAGCAAGGAGAAAAATAGAGCCAAGAGTAAATGCCAACGGAAAACCAAGGATAAAATAGGAAAGCAAGCAAAAATTAAACACAACAAATAAAATAAAATCAAGAAACAAACGAAATAATAAAACCCAAACCAACTAGGATAACTATACAAACGAGCCTTAAAAAAGGGGGAAGAGTCAAGCGAAGGAGTGATCAACATGATACTGGTTAGGTTGGTTTTTGAGGTGGTTTTAAAGAGGTTGCTATGCATGGCTAAGAATCCAATCTCTATCTCGGTTGAGATTGGAGGGGTGGTTAGTAATGGCAATGGCCTCCTTGATTTTCCTCTTGAAGTAGTTATTTTATTTGATCAAGATTCAAGTCTCTTCTAGAGGGATGTGGTGCTTGGTTTTGGTAGAATCCGCAAGGGAGGATTTAAGGACCCATTCATGTCTAATGTCTGCGCAATGCTCCTTGATTCTAGTTTCAATGGAGTGATCAGTTTCTCCAATGTAGGGAGGACGCAACACAAAACTACTTTATAGACACCAACATTGAGAAAAGGGTCCAAAGGGTCCTTAGGGGAAGGGATGTGATTCCTAAGAGTGCAAATGGGCTTGAATGTGCAATGAAGACTGTTCTTAAGAAGGATCAGTGGATATATTATTGGAGAGGCCTTGTACATAAGGGAGAGAGGCGATAGGTAAAGGTTCAAGGGAAAAAGAGTAGGAGACAATCCCACGCTTGGTGGAGGCCCAAGAGTTGGCATGATTAATCACTCTAGCAATGTGCTTGCTTTTGAAACCATTAAGTTTAAAGACTTGGTTAAGGTGAGTAACTTCTTGATCAATTCTCTCATCATCGCAAATAAAAAAAGGCTCTCGAGGTCAAGGTCTTGAGGACACCAACTTTTTGAGAAGGGTGGTGGTGAGAAGAAGAGTGAAGGTAGAAGTTGGTATGGGTATCTTTATGAAAAACTCGTCGAGGTAAGGAACCATCCTCCTCCTTCGTGAGTAAAATGTCGAGGAATGGGAGTTCATTATTGACTTCAACCTCCTTGGTAAATGAGATGCAAGGGGATATGCTATTTAAGTGAGTGTGTAACTCCTTAAGCTTCTCATGTCCATGAGGCCAAGAAATGTTGGTATCATCAACATAACGTTTCCACCACTTGGGTTTAAGGGGGAAGGAGTGGAGAGCATCTTCCTTGAAATGGTCCATAAAGAGCTTGACCACGATAGGGGATAAGGGGGAACCCATGGCAACACCATCCACTTGCTCATAAATTAATCCTTGGAAGGTAAAAAAGGTTGATATAAGACAAAGATCAACAAGGTCACCAATCTCGGGGTTGGACTTATTTCTAATGAGTTCAATGGAGTCGAAGATAGGGACCTTGGTGAAGAGAGAGATCACATCAAAACTAACAAGAATATCATTATCATCAAGCTTCTTGTCTTTGATGAAATCCACAAAGTGGGCACAATTTTTAATGCAAAAATTGGATTTTCCAGCAAGGGGGAAATCATCTTAGCAAGGTGGGCCACAAGATTATAAGTTGGGGAATCAATGGTATCCACAATAGGTTTCAGGGGAAAGTTTAGAGCTAATTGAAAAGGTCAGAGCTGCTATCTCCCTTTCGTCCTTTGATGATGCCACCAAAAAGAAGTTGCTCCCATCCACGGAGGTAACCCCTCGCATTTATGGGATTTATAAAATCCACAAGGTCAACATTCCCCTTAGACCTATTGTGGATACCACTGATTCCCCAACTTAAAATCTTGTGGCCCACCTTGTTAATTTGATTTCCCCCCTCGTTGGCAAATCCAATTTTTGCATTAAAAATTATGCCCACTGTGGATTTCATCAAAGACAAGAAGCTTGATGATATTGATCTTCTTGTTAGTTTTGATGTGATCTCTCTCTTGAACAAGGTCCCTATCTCTGACTCCATTGAACTCATTAGAAATAAGTCCAACCTCGAGATTGGTAAGCTTGTCGAGATTTGTTGGTGAGGAGGTTGGCAAAGGAACCATATTCATTGATGCTAAGCATAAGAAAAATGTTGTTTATTATGCCAAGGGTTTGAGACAATAGTTTGAGTGTGAGTCAGGTGTGCAGTAAAGGCTACAATCTCATATTTCATGGGTCCGAATGTGAGATCAGAAAATGAGATTCTAGAAGGTTAGTTGCAGAAGGTATAAGAACAAATGGAAATGTCTATTACATAAAGGAAAACAAAGGAAGTAGTTGTCTGTTGGTGGATAGTAGTGAATTTTGGTTGTGGCACACATAAATTTTGACAACATGGTGAAGATCAATTCTACTTAAGATGTAAGAGATTTTTTAAAGACCTAAAACTAGAATCCAATTCATAATGGTTCTCGTAGATTCCAAGACATGATCTGAACCTAAAAATAGAATTGAATTCATAATTACCCCTCATAGATGTGAGGACATGATATGAACCTAAAAATTGGTTCCAAGTTCTATTCTCCTCCCACAACCTACCATCCACTTCCCACTTGATTCCAAGCATTCCATGATGTTCCAAATCATATTTTATAATTCAACCAAAACCTAGAACCTAGGTTCTATATAATTAGTTACTCCTATCCTCCATCACTCAATGATAATATACTTTTTTTACTCATATATTTTGTAGGTTCTTATAAATCTCAAGATTCGATGAGAATTTAAAACTCGATTCCAAGTCCTTATTTTCTCCCACAACCCACCTTTCATCTAGTGCAATGAACCTGTTAGTACCTAAGTTTCTACCAAATCTAGGGACCCAACAAAAAGCTAGAACTAAGTTCTAGTTCCCTATTATGACTAGACTCCTAGACCCGACTAGAGTGAAAAACAATTTTTTTTTCGTTTGAGAACCTAACTCCCAGGATCATCTAGGATTATTCCAAAGATTTTTTTAGGCATAGAAAGAGAAAATTTAGATAACTATCATGCCTATGTTAGGGTTTAGGCAGAAAGAGAAAATTTAGATAACTATCATGCCTATGTTAGGGTTTAGGCAGATCCGGAGCAAATACAAATTAACAATTATATGCAGATACAAACACACAAAGATGAAGAAAAAACACAACACAAAATTGAAGAGCAATCAGAAAAAACTGAGAAGGAAGGAGTGGTGAATCAGTGTTTTAAGATGATTAAGACTTACAAACAAAAATGAAAGACTGTAGCAAGAGAGACAGAGACAAAAAACTTTATCTCGTGGAAAACCCAACATGATAAAAAACCATGACACTGAAAATCATGTATAAAAATGGGCTCCAATCGTGATACAAGAGTCAGCTACAACTCACAATATGAGCACCAACTCCACACAAAGGCTACAACCTTAATGGGCTCCCACCCAACCATACAAGGTATAAAATCAAAAACTTGAAAGTGCTTTCTGGCTCTATGTTTTACTCAAAAGTGAGTAAACCCCTTGAACTAAGTAATGTCACTCAGAACATTGTACATATTCAATACAAGCAACACTGCTTAGGACTGTAAATACATTTAATCAGTGAGACATATTCAATCAGCTCGAACTATCTTCCACACGAATGGCCATACAATCTCCTTTCTTAGAGTGATATTCATTCACGAACTTTAGAGGCTTTCAACATCTTGTATGACACCTTCAAACCAACTTTTACACAAAAATAGCTACTAGAATTCTTTTTCTATCAACTCTGATAATAAAATTTCCTCTAAGATCAAACTAAGAACATTCGAGCACTGGTGACTTTTTTAAAAACTCAAAACAAACTTGCATTGTGAGAATATTGCACAAGAAGATTGCAGCTTTAGTAGATAAGGCTTCAGAACTTCAACACGACATAGTCTTAAAAATGTCTTTTGTCTCTTACCAAGACTTTTAAACTTCTACGCACTGCAAATACTCCTTTCACATAAAATTTTCTCTAAACCCCATAACCATACATTCCACAGTTATAAGTTCGATTCACTCTTTTTTTTTGGACCACACAAAAAACGTAAGAATAAGAATATTCAGATTGAATCAGAGAAAGGACGTGGCAGCTTAAAAAAAAAAACGTTTGTAAGTTTCCAGAAAATCATTCATCACTGTAAATGAAACAACTTACACAGAAGACGACATCTCAACCTTCACCCAATTCTACGCATATGAAAATGTGTATTCCCTTTTTAAAAAACAAAAACAAACACTATATTCATTGCACAACATATCATTACACAAAGAGTGCGTTCATTTTAGTTAGGGGAAAGGACCCAGTAGTTGAGCATGTACCAATTGTTGTGAGGGTTGTTGATACCTTTTGTTCCAAAAATTGAACAAATAAAACCTATTGTTTAAAACAAAAAATATCAATTTTTGTTAGGAAATGTACCAACAGTTGTTAGGAAATGTACCCATAGTTGTTAAGAAATCTACTAATATTGTAAAAAGTAACCAATCAGGTGATGCCATGTCAGCTGCACAACTATTGGGGTCTCTTTTGCACACCTATTGGTCTCACTTTTTTTGGGGGCTGTTTTGGACACCTTGGCAAAAAACATGCTGATGTGGCATCATATTTGATGATGTGGCCCTGAAACCTTAGTTATAAGTAGGGGACTTGCCAAGTAAGCTGCTGTAAAAAATTGGAGTGTTTGAAATTTCCAAGTAGGATTTTGAGAAGCGCGAAGTTAGGGTGCACAACTATTCGGTCCTTTCCCCTAGATGAACTTCTTTTTGAGACCAAACACACTCAAAACATTTGTCATTTTAACTTTCATTTACTCATATTCGATAGGAGAAAAAACAAAACGTATATGCTGAAGGATGCGCCGGAAGAAGTGGCAGTGACTGAACAAAAATGTCTAAGAATCTTCAATGACTCTACTAGAAGTCGCGTAACACCTCAGGATAAGGCTAAAAAAATATCACTGAAAAGATCACCCAACTACTATTACACTTTAGTGCCCAACTACAGTTACATTTCAGTGCCCAACCACAGTTACATTTCAACACCCAGCTACGGTTACATTTCAACACAACCTGACATCTTTGAACAAACTTAGAAGAATATCGCCTAGAAAGCATAGTTAGAATAACGCCACTTGTAGTCACAAAAAATCATGAGACAAGCTCAAATCAGAACCCACGCAACAAGATACTGCTGACAGAAAATAACACTTACATCAATGACAAAACATGTTCTACAAAAATAACACGAAGATTTAACATGGTTCACCCAAGATGGGCTACATCCACAAAACACAACTGTCCAATCTTTTCTTATTATCTAGTAAATCAGTATACCATTACAATGCCTTATGCATTCTAGTTGCTTATAACATGCAATTTTAGGGCAACATACAAAGTCGGTTAACAAAGAATAACCCTAACCCTAAAGGAATATTCTCGTAATCTTTTCCTCATACACACATTTTCATACATGTACAAGAAATTTTTTGGTGAGCTTCGCTCGCTAGGAGCCTTCGGCTCCCAATTACTCCTGCTTGACAAGAAAGGGATTGTGACACTTAGGGAAAATTCAATCACCTAAGGAGTCTCTCTACTAGATTCCTTAAGGGAATTGATTTATTCACTAAGACTAACCTACGAAAGCAAGAAAACAAAAACAAAAATGCAAAGAAAACCATAAAAATAAAATGAAAACCAAGAAAAATGAGGAAAGGAAGAAACCCTACCTATAAAACAAGCAAAAAAGGTAGCAACACTATGAAGCAACACAAATCCAGGGCTAGAGAAAGCTTGGAGAATCTTGAATTCTCAGTCGCTGAAGGTTTCACATAATCATAGAGCTTCGTTTACCGTTTATCAATTAGGAAAAATGAGCTTCATCTAGCCTTAAATAGCTGCCCATCATGTGTAGTAAATGCTACATCTAGCATAACTTTGGATTCTAAGAGTCCAACAAACTAGAGTCTAGGGTTCCGAGATTCTGAAATTCTGGAATTCAGGAACTCGAGACTCTAAAAGGACAAACAACATGGTGGGAGCCTAGAGTCTGGCATTCCAAAGGAAACCTTTAGGACCCTGGATTTTGAGACTATAGGACACACAAGGAAAAAAAAATGGAAAAGTAGGAAAGAAAGAAAAGAAAATAAACAAAAAAACAAAAAAAGGGGGACTCAAATTTTACCAAGTAAAAAGTAGGGGTGAGTATGCAAGGCATAACACTTTTCCTTCACAATTAAAACATATTATGAGGTTGGCTATGATCTTATTTCTAAACAAGGCTATAATGGACAAGGCCTTGGGGAGTTAGAACAACAAATCAAGGTTCCTATAGATCCCCACTCACATTGCAGAGAGAAGGCATATGATATCCTCACTCATTACCTCAAACATCTATGGACGGTCTTCTTAAAAACTAATTAATATCCCTTTAGTTTGTGAAGAAAAGAAGAATCCATAAACTTAATCAAGACAACAATCCTTTTTGAACATATCATCAAATTCATTGCCATCTTACAAATGAATGTCTCGATTTCCAAAATGAAATTAAAAAACTTAGTGATAATGGTACTATTAAAAAGATAGATGAATATAAATCCCTATTGAACACCAAAAAATGCTAGGAGGGGGGAGTGAATTAGCAAATACTAAAACTTGATTAGATTAAATAATTTATTCCCTTAAGTTTTTAGAACATCATTCATCACACATGCATAAAATTAAATAATTGAAACAAGTACATCCACACAAGAACACCATAATTTTTATGTGAAATACCCAAACTCTAGAACAAATCATGATGAAAATAAAACTCACAATATGTGTATGTAAATAAATGTTTACAAAGATATAGGCCATAGGCTAGGGATCTCACTGCTTTGGACTTGCAGGCTAAGACACACAACCTTAGGGCAAGATACAAAAGAAGACTTGCACAACTAAAGACCACTTCTTCAAGGAAAGATACAAAAAATTTGTACAAAAACAATAAAGATAAAATATTAAACTACAAGAGAATGACATCTACTAATATGCAGATAACAGTTCACAATTTAATACTCATCTAATCCAACCTTCATTACTGCACTATACCACATCCAGACCTCTCAATCACCTTAAAATCACATCATACTCACACATCCCATTCTCATCATCATCATACACATCCGTTATACCTCATTACTCAATTAATATGTCCTTTATATATCAACCGGATCTTCAGTATTCTCTATAAGGTCGGCAAATAAAAGATGTAGTGTGTATATTCACCATTGATCCCAAAACAATCTATACAAAACATGTGGAAGGAAAAAGAGATTTGTAAATATCTTCACCATGTTGACACACCTTCCAAATATCTCCAAAAAGGTTCTACACTCACCACACGCAACTACTCAGACCAAAATGCATAAGTTGGAACCAATCTATCTCACCGAAACATTTAATCCAAATAAAAAATGGGACTTGTGGACCATCATAGAAGAAACATAAAATGTTAGGGAACATAAAACAATGATCCACAACACCTTTAGAGAACTAGCAAGATGAGGAATGTAACACATTCCTCCACAATATCCTGTAACTGCCCTATCCCTGAGCATAGACATAAATAACTCTTGTAGTAAAAAATCTATACATATGAAGAAATAAAAAGGTCAATCTTCCATAGCCATTCCTCTCCAATCCATGCATCCTTCTAATACATATTCGGTACAACCAAAAACCACAAGACAAAGATACTGTTCACCAGTGTTGTCACCAAAAACAACTATATAGTTTCTAGACCAAGAAGAAAGTCATCAGACCTTCAGAAACACAACATACCATCTATATTTTCCATCCAGAAAACCTTCAAATAGTTTCCATACATCAACTCAACATCTATACATAATATACCCAAATAGTCTTAAACACACCTTATTTCAACATCATAGATATTTACCAGTATGCTATATATAATCTATTGGCAATTGACACTCATTGGATTCATTTTGTTGTCATTGATGGCAACAAGATATGATGGAAGTCATAAACCGGCACTAGGAGGCATATACCGGTAGATACCGACTTTGGAGCATTCAGGGCTACACCGACACCGACATCGACACCAACATCAATACTTCTTTGGAAGCCGACATCTAGGAGGATTTACTTAAATCATTTTGTAATTATTATTGTCAAGGCTGACATTGAATATCTTTTGTAAATATATTGTAAGACGACATAAGACATATCATTTGTAATAGGTATATAGGTCAGTTTGCTAGGTTATTTTTGTAAGGAAGCAAGATATATAAAATGTGTGGATATAGGAGAATATAGCAGAACTGTATGATGCAAAATATATGTATGGAGATCATTTTGTATGCAAATTCTATATCATGCAATGATCTGTAGATAACTTGGAAAGCATTCTTGGAGGAGAACAAATACCGGTAGCAGTTCAAAGTTTATGAACCAGTACATAGAAGAACCAAAACCGAAACTCTATTTGGCATAGTAGATGTATTCTTGAGTTCATTTTCAGTAATTTACTTTGGTAGAAAGCTTGTAGTCAATGAGGTTCTTTAGTGATGAACAATATGCTCTAGGCAGTGTGCCTTCCTGCAAGTGCATACCCCTATTATATGTAATATCTTTTCATATGGCTAGTGAATTGATATATGGGTCACAAATCCCACCGTGGTTTTTCCTCATTGAGGTTTTCCATGTATAATTCTGTGTGTTATGGCGTTCATTTATGTGGATGGTTTATTTGCTTATTGTTATATGTTTGTTTGTTTAGCGGTATACATATGCATGGTCTAGAAAGTTAAAAATTGTTCATTCTGGCATAACACCGATTCACCGCCCCCTCTCAGTGTTCTAGGATCCCAACAATTGGTATCAGAGCTTGCTACCTCAGAAGAAGTTTAACAGCTTGAGGAAGATCCTGAAACCGAAATATTTGAACATGGCTTTGGAGAAGCAACTTGAGATGGCTCTTGATGATTATGATGCTGAAAGGATGAATAACTTGAAATTGCAAGAAGAATTGAATTCTACAAATGAATTCATTCTTATCTTGCAAGAAAGGTTATCATCTGCACAAGCCAAGAGAAAATAACTTTTGCAGAAACCAGATGATGAGGAGAATAATGCTCTCAAGGAACAATGTTAGAAACTAAGTCAAGCAAACATACTCATGAAGAATGAAATGCAAGATCTGACTATGAGGTTATCAAAAGATATTGAGGATAGAAAGAAGAAGGAAGATAATATTGTTATATCTTTGAAGAAATGTTTTGATGAATGTGGCAAATTGACTCATGAGAATAATTTGTTGAGAACTGATTTGGCACACTCTCGAAAAAAAATGAACAAGAACTTGAAAGACAAGTAACCACTCTGAGAGATGATCTGACTACTGCAAGTGAGTATAAAGAAAAGTTTAGGATCAGTGTTGCACAATTGGATGACTTATTGAAAAGACAGAGATAGATTGATGATTCTAGAGGACTTGGATTTGTACAAGGTGAAAGCTCCGGTACTGCAAATGAAGATCAGACAATCGATATGCAAAACTCATTAGAATAGAGGAAACCAGTAAGGCAATCTAATGCTGATAAATTCAATGGTATATGTTTTGTTTGCAATAAATTTGGGCATATGGCTAAACAATGTTGAAATAAGGCAAATCAAAACTACAATTCTATTCCCGGTCAATGCACAAACTGCAAGAAATATGGTCATAGATCAGAAGATTGCATAATGAATGTTAAATGTCATGCATGTGGAAAGTTTGAATATTTTGCTAATCATTGTAGGTCAAGAAATGATACCGGATATGTCAAAGCAACTCAGAATAACAATGTTACATGTTATGCATGCACCAAAATAGGTCATATCGCTAAGTATTGGAGAAGCAAGACTCAATCGATTAATAATGATAAAGATAATGATAAAGGAAAGTAGAAGGTAGATGAAATACAACAAGATCACACCAAGAAATGGGTTAGAAAATCTGAAGAACCAAGTGGAGATAGATATATACCAGTAACTCTACCGGTAGAATAAAGTATTCCTCCACCGACAGGAAATTCCACCGATATTTGAGGCATAAGCCTTAGGGTTTGGCAAAGTCATTGCTAAATTTTGTATATTACCTTAGAAGAGATCTAAGGAGATCTGGAGAATTGTGTTCATCATCGATGAAGGTTCACCCAGGACATAACTGTGAAACTAACATCCGTAGGGTTGTTGGTGAAGCATTTATTATAGAAAATTAGGGTTTTATTTGCTGATAAAAGAGGGTAAGTGAATTCATTTTCACTCATCGAGCATTCAAGCATTTAGAGCGAAGTAAAGGCGAGTCAAGAGCGAGCAAAGGCATTGTGAAAAGATTTTGAGCAGTGATCAAACTTCCACTGGCATTCACTTTCAGGTATTTCTCGACATGGCATCTGGATCTTCAGCTCCTATTTTTATTGCAAATCCCACCATTGTCGAAATCAAGGATAGGTTAAGGCCAGTATTTAAAGAGGTTCCTAAAATTGCTAAAAAGGAAGACTCTGTGGGAGCATTTTCTAGGGTTCCTGATGACGTAATGTATGTCAAAGATGTGAGGGCATACATTCATTGCACCCTTGAGGATTTGGGCATTGGACACATCAAAATAATGTATCGATCCGTGATATTGGGAGACTCTGGAACCATCAAACCAGAATTCAAAGCAAATGAGGATCTAGGGTTAACCGGTATTCTGTACATACCAAAATTCGAAGATTAGGTGATCATATACGTATTGAGCAGGGTTCACAACGAATTTATTTGGCTAGATAGGCCTTACATGATCACGAAGGAGGCAATTCAAGCTGTCATTAGCTTACCCAGGGTCAGACAAGAACCTGAAAAGAAAATTTCCAACACAGAGGTCGATAAACTCACTGGTGCTACACCTGATAGCAGATCAATGAGGATACGAACAATCAATGACACAGATATAAAGTTTGCAAGCATGATCATAGGTTACAAGGTAACTCACTTAAACCGATTGAATTTTGCTGCTAGTTCATGCATTCATGCAGCATATCAGATGCTGAGGAATAATGTGAAGTATGATTTATGTGAGTGGATGAGGAGCGAGTTGATGTTAAACCTTGGAAAGGTCAAAGGAATCAAGAAAGGCACTTTTAGATATGGAAACTTGATTGTTTATTTAATTCTTTACTTCCTAAATGAGCTACCTGGTATTGGGAAGAAGACTGGGCTCATGACATACTGGTAGCTATGCAGATCAAGGAAGCTATCACTGGTCTTGGTACTGACAAAGATGAGAAACTTTGGGGGTATTTTAAGACTTTTCAAGAAAACATGAGGCAAAGGGAAAGATATTTTGGGCAGTTCAAGTCCAGTTTTGACACAACCGACAGTAACCATAGAAACTCAAACACAACCGACAGCTAAGGAGAGTGTACAGTCTGTACTGGCACAAACCATTTTTGAGCAAGGCAATGTACAAGACACTTGAAATTCTGTGGATAATAGTCCATTGGTAGTAACCGTCATTACACTAAGTGGCGAAGCCACTGATGCAATAGAGGTTGAGATGGACAAGATAAAAGCCACTAAGTCCATATCGATAGGTAAAATTGATTCCCCGACAAAGGTTTTGGCAATTGACACTTCTTAGGTTGAGAAGAAATCAGTCTCCGAGTTGAGTCCAACTAAATTAATGATGATGGCTACTCAGAAATTATTGAAGGAAGGTACTGTAGATAAATGATTAATTGATCAATCAGTCTCTATGTTGCACAAATAATTACCTAACTGTCAGATTGAAGATGGAGCAAGCCCTTCCGGTAAGCTCAGGACTCTAACATTGCACATATGCAACAATTTTCAATCTTTGAGGTAGATTGCAGATTGATAGGCTTTGGACAATTTCATAGCAGCAAATAGATTAACTTTTGATCAGCTTATAGAAACAAGGAAGAAGAAAATTGAGGACAAACTTATCCCTATTGAGGTTTGTTTAAAAAAATGTACAAATATCTACTGAGTGTGTTGTAACATAGAAAGTCTTAAAACTAATGTAGATGGCAGATTGAAGGAGTTATATGGTAAGATGGCTAAAATTTATAACTCTTTTGATGGATTGACTACACTAACCACATCTACTGATGGACAAATTTTGTCCTTGGAGAACCAAATTTTTGCTTTTGAGAAGGAGAGAGATAAAATCATGAGAAGAGAAAGAAATCTAAGAGGATTGGTAAGTCTTAGACTCGATTAATTGGGTGTTCACAAGAAAGAGTGCATGGACATGATAGCTAAACCCACACCGGTCGATATCCAAGAGAAAGAAACACTTGCCCACCTACTTAGTGGACTTGCATCTATTTATGATACTTTCAAATTTGGCTGGGATACATATCTTCAGTTATTGCAAAAGGCATACCCGGAAATCCTGAAGATGACTAAGCTCCAGTGAAACTAACAATATTCTTTTATCCTTTCAATTATTTCATTGGTCTTTGGCATTAATGTCAAAGGGGGAGTATGTTCATATGTGAAAAATATCAGGGAAACACATTTCAGATGGAGTGTATTGCTTAGGGGGAGCATATCGATAGGGAATCCATTTTTCACATGAGTGTTGCCATCAATGCCAAAGGGGGAGATTGTTGGCAATTGACACTCATTGGATTCATTTTGTTGTCCTTTATGGCAACAAGATATGATGGAAATCATAAACCGACACTAGGAGGCATATGCCGATAGATACAGGCTTTGGAGCATTCAGGGCTACACCGACACCGACACCGACATCAATACTTCTTTGGAAGCCGACATCTAGGAGGATTTACTTAAATCATTTTGTAATTATTATTTTCAAGACCGACATTGAATATCTTTTGTAAATATATTGTAAGCCGACATAAGGCATATCATTTGTAATAGGTATATAGGTTAGTTTGCTAGGTTATTTTTGTAAGGAAGCAAGATATATAAAATGTGTGGATATAGGAGAATATAGCATAACTGTATGATGCAAAATATATGTATGGAAATCATTTTGTATGTGAATTCTATATCATGCAATGATCTGTAGATAGCTTGAAAATAATTCTTGGAGGAGAAGAGATACCGATAGAAGTTCAGAGTTTATGAACCAGTATAGAGTAGAACTAGAACCAGAACTCTATTTGGCATTGCAAATGCATTCTTGAGTTCATTTTAAATAATTTACTTTGGAAGAAAGCTTGTAGCCAGTGAGGATCTTTAGTGATGAGTAGTATGCTCTAGGTAGTGTGCCTTCCTACAAGTGCAAGCCCCTATTATATGTAATATCTTTTCATATGGCTAGTGAACTGATATTGTGGGTCACAAATCCCACCGTGGTTTTTCCTCATTGAGGTTTTCCACGTATAAATTATGTGTGTTATGGTGTTCATTAATGTGGATGGTTTATTTGTTTCTTGTTATATGTTTATTTGTTTATTGGTATATATATGCATGGTGTAGAAAGTTAAAAATTGTTCATTCCGACAGAACACTGATTCACCCCCACTCTTAGTGTTCTTCGATCCCAACATAATCTGCATCATATCACTTTCAGACCAATATTCGAACCACCAAACAGTTTGATACCAATATCAAAACTCAACCAGATTACTTCTGAGGCAAACTCTAGACCACCAACAAGTTTGACATTTATGACAACATAAACTTATGTGTAACAATCTCCCCCTTTGTCATTGATGACAACACTTTCATATTTACAAAAATAATTCACCCCCTTTGACACCAAAGACAAAGGGAAACCTACTTACCATGTTACCTATATGTATTTGTAAGTCCCCCTATCAATAACAATCACTTACAAGATAGATCTCATAATAGAAAAGATTGGTTTGTATACATGTACCTTGAGAAAAATAGACTATCCAATAATTGTCCATAAAGCAAGCATACTTTAATTTCTTTTACCGAGTCAAATATCCTTGAAATGTTTCTTAAGTCCCACAAGAGAATAATCCCATGAATGGATAATATCAGAAAGAATTCTACTATGACACTCACACTAAAGATACAAATATACTACAACATAAAAATATAAGAATCCTACACACTCCGATCTACCCTCTTAACACCTACAAGTAACTTGATAGAAGAAGACATCCAAAACTCTATTGCATCTTTAAGACCACAAAATTTTCTCATGTATTCATCTCTTTGTCCTTGCCATGGAGATAACTATGAATGAAGTTCTTGAGTCCTAGATCTCACAACAATATCACCATCTTTGTAGATATCAAAAGAATAGGCTAGCTCAGTGAGCTGAGACTCAATTGAGTCTATCTCTTCCTTAAACTTCTTAGTAGCAACTATCCATCTCAAAAAATAGTGGTATAACTATGCAACATTATCAACAACCTTTTTGAAATTATCCAAGGAGTTTGAGTTTCTGATGTGCCCTTACACATTTCTCTATCATCTTATTAGCCAAGTTCACTTCAATACACAGTTCTTCTAAATCACTACTATAAAACATCTTTTAAATCTATACACTCAAAAAGAATCTCCATTAACACTTCCAAAAGAAAGTCAGTAGCATCATTAGGAGCGAGGTTGTTCTAGAATAGATATGTAACCAATGCTTGCTCAATAACCTCCTAATCATACATATGTACCATAAGATACAAAATACCAGTGTCCTTCAAACCATTAGGACACCCAATTAAGTCAAGTACTTTGTTAACCTCAAGCTAACTTTCCCTAGAAGATGTAGGGGAGACTACCAATATTTCTTCTTTCTCAACATCCAATTGTACAATAACCTTCCCTAGTTCCCCTTCACCAGTCTCCACAACTATACACTTTCCTTCTCAACCAGACTCATATGTTTGTATTTCAATAACTTAGGAACAGAGGAAGAAGCCTTTGCAAATGAAGTAGATAACATCCTAATTCTTTTCACTTTTGAAATACTTCCCTTTGGAGTCATGTGAGCATTACCTTATGTCTTTCCAACATTATTTCTCATGATTTCATCAAGCGTTCCAAATATTCCTTTACTTAGATCCTTAGGCAACTTAAGAATTTTTTCAATAGACATACATTCATCTTTAGAGACTTCATAGAACAACTTGGACACCCATGAAGTTCATGACATTGCTACCTCCATGAAACAATTGTCCTTATCAAATATGAAAGTAATCTCATCTCTATAGCAATCCACAATATTCAAAGAAATCTTTATCTTTATAATCGTCTTCTTTTCTTTCATTAAGATTTATTGTTATAATCTAACTTATCTAAATATTCTTTGATTTGAGCACCAACAATTATGTCTTTTCTCCAAGCAACATTTCTCTTTCTAGGCAATTCATTTAGGAAATAGAATACCAAACAAACAATAAGAGATCCATACCAAAAGTGGTAATTTTCATCCTTGGTCATCTAAATATTGTCCAACAACTGATGCCTTAAGAGTTCACACAAATCATATTCCTTATTCTCCTTTACCATTTGAGAAGCAACATAAATTGTTGTCGAGGAGGAAGATCCTTCCTAGTTTCCAAAATAAACTTTATACGAAATTCCCATCATTGCAAACTTCACACCCATATCTTTAATGCTATCAATTCAAAGAGATCACTTGTCAAATATAGCCCTAGTAAGCTTATTCACTTCCTCATTCTTTACATATTTCAAAATAGGAACCTTTTGAGTAGAACACAGATCAACTACATCTCTTAGGGCTTCCTTGGAAACCAAATATGGTTGATCCAACCACAAGAAATATTCATGCACTTTTCTCAATACAACCTTATTTACTTCTTCAAAAACACAAGAAAATCACCCCATGTATCCAACCTCATGAGCCTTAGACTGGCATATTCGAACTTAAGTTTCTACAAGTCATCAACTAGATGGGTTCTCCTAAAAATCATTTATTTTTCTATGATCATATTCATACAAAGAAACATGAATGTAATAGTGAATATCCTCTTTATGAATAAATTTGGTGGGAACAAGAGAAAAAGCACTGACATAGTCTTCCACCATGGGAATAAATAGACATATCCCCAAAACAGGTCAAGACTCATCAATAATACTAACAATCTTAGAATTTTCCATTGAAAGATCGCAATCTTAGAAATACCTTTGATCGAATGCAATGATGCATTTTGCTCTTTTTTTCATTCAATAACTCCTCAATTGGAAGTGCACAAAAATACTTAAGAAAGTAATATATATTTGTCACTTAGGGTTTTCAAAAAGTTTCTCAAAAAGTTGATACCTTGTACCACTACAAACCTCAATAAATGTTCCAAACCAACATATCCATCCAGAAACGATTGGAAAAAAGCTTCCTAACCTCTACCAAGCTGAATATAATTCAACATCCAAACCATAAAGGGGCGCAAGAGATCTACATTTAGTTCTCCCCCTCAGATAATGCTATCTGAATTGGTTTTTGGAAGAGGGGTCAACACCCACAATAGGTGCAGATCCATTTTTAATCTTCTCCACTAATTTATCTTTTGATTTATTTACCCATGTCATCTTCATTTTCTCCTTCTGTTGATTGATATCAATTTTGATTTTTGGACCATTAGTCTTCTCATTTCTTTTTCTGTAGTATTTTGCAATATGTCCTTTTTTGTTATAGTTATAACATTTATTGAATTTTGTTGTAGTCCTGTTTCATTCATTCTACCATTGCCACTTCCTTAGAATATCCCATATGACCTACACTCAACAACTCTATGCCCATGTATGTTACAAGAATAACCATATCCATTGAAAGAAAGATCATCCTTGATAAAACCAAAATTTCCATATCTATTCTGATTAATCCCACTTCCGCATTCACTTACTCTCTGTCTAAACTTATTGCAATAGAAACATTGGCTATTAAATGTTTGATTTCTGATCTAGGTTTTGCATTCACTAGCTGTATGTCCAAATTTATTATTGTTAGGACTCCCAAAGATACTGAGAGGGGGGTTGGGGGGGTGAATCAGTATTTGATTGGTAAGATAATTTTCTTAACTTATAACATGAAAAGCATATCAAAACTGTGTACCGGCAAACCAAAAATAATGCAGTAAATAAGAATAGCAACCAAAACATAAGAGACACACCATAACACAATATTTTAATGAGGAAACCCAGTGTGGGAAAAACCTCGGTGGGATTTGTGACCCACAATATTCACTTACTGGCCAATAAGGGAATATTACTATTTACAATAGGGGCCTGCACATCTTGCACATGCAGGAAGGCCAAGTGCCTAAAGCTCACTGTTCAGTTACAAAAGAAGTCACACTGACTTACAAAATTGGATTATACAAATCCAATGTCTTGTACTGCTCCAGATCAACATCTACTATGCCAGTTTCAGTACCGGTTTAAGCTCTACAATATACATAAACCCTTATCCTAATAGTTCGCACATTAGGTTTTCTATATTCTTTTCATACATCCCTACCTTTAAATGATCTACAATGATATCATACATATATGAGCCATATTACAATTTGCCATGTCAGCTTTACAAAGGATTTTATAATTAATTACAAAATACATTTATACAAAATTCCTGTCGGCCATGGTGCCGATAATCTTCTTTTTCGGTGCCGGTGCCGATGCCTGTGTCAGCCTGCTAGTATCACATGATTGTAAGGTTGCCATCAATGACAATACCTTCAATCATGTACAATTTCTCATTGGAGTGTGCATTTGCCAACAATTACATGAACAATAATTGCCATTAAAGGAGTACCTAGATAGAACAAGATGTCTCTTGAAGTTCTTCAATTTCTTGACTAAAATGAAATATTTTTGATCTTTATTAGGGTCTTTTAATTCATTCTTGACCTTTTCCTTTCCTTTTTCTTTTTTGTTGGATGATTTAGAGCATTCACCATTTTCAAAACCAATTCCACCTTTGTCTTTACATTGTTTTTGAGAACTGATCATTACATCAAGAACTTCAGTGCCACCTATGAGTTTTGTACCATTATCAATTTGATCCTTTGCATCTTTTAGTTACTTCTTAAGCCCAATCAATTTGATCCTTTGCATCTTTGCATCAATGACCTTCTTTACCTTATCAAGCAAGCTTCTCAAATGAGAAATCATTTCTACTGCTTTCTTGTGTTTTTCCTTGCTTTCATCTAGGTTTGTCAAAGAAAATCTTAATTCTTTTCCATGTCAACAATGCCATTGCATCATCCCAATCACTTTGACCCATAGTATCCATGTCATTAAATTCTTCTCCAAACATATTGTTCAAATCTCGAATCTACCTCATTTGTTAAATTTTCTCTTTAGGAATCAAGCTCTAATACCAATTGTTAAACACCACAATATGATGAGAGGGGGGGTGTGGTGGGTGAATTAGAATATACTAAAAATTGACCAGATTAAATCATTTATTCCATTGTCTTTAGAAAATTATTCATCACACATGCATAAAACTAAATAACTGAAACAATTACATCCACACAAGAACACCAAAGTTTTTACACGGAGAACCCAAACTGGGAAAAACAACAATTAGAATAAAACTCACAATATATGTATGTAAATATTTACAAATATTTAATCCATAGGCTAGGGAACTTATTGCTTCAGACTTGTATGCTAAGGTGCACAACCTTAGGGCAAGATATAAAAGAAGAATTGCATCGCTAAAGACCACTTTTTTAGGGAAATATACAAAACATTTGTTCAGAAACAATAAGGATAAGAGATTGAATTGCAAGATAATGGAATCTACCAAGATACAGATAATAGTTCAAAATTTAATACTCATTTTATCCAACCTTCATTATTGTACCGTACCACATCCAAATATTTGAATCACCTTAAAATTGCATTATACTGACACATCCCATGCTCATCATCATCATACTCATCTGTCATACCTCATTGCTCAATTATTTCATCCTTTATATATCAAATTGATCTTTGGTATTATCTATAAGGTCACCCTATAAAATATGTAGTGTGTATATTCACCACTGACACCAAAATAATCTATACAACACATGTAGAAGGAAAAAGAGACATGTAAATACCTACACCATGTCAGTACACCTTCCAAATATCTCCAAAAAGGTTCTACACTCACCACATGCAACTGATCAAACCAAAAGGCATAAGTCAACTCATACCAATCTATCTTACCCAAACATTTAATCCAAATAAAAAATGAGACTTGTGGACCATCATAGAACAAACATAAAGTTCCAGGGAACATAAATAAATAATTCACAACACCTATAGAGTACTAGAAAGATGAGCAATGCAACACATTCCTTTATAATGTCTTGTAATTGCACTATCCTTGAACACAAACATAAATAACTCTTGTAGTAAAAAATATTCCATCTAAAGAAATGAAAAGATCAATATTCTATAACCATTTCTCTCCACTCCATACATCATTCTAATACATATTTGATACAACCACAAACCACCAAACAAAGAAATTGTTCACCAAAGCAGTCACCTGAAATAGCTATAGAATTTTCAAACCAAGAAGAAAACCATCAAACCTCCGAAAACACAACATACCATCTATATTTTCCATTGAAAACACTTTCAAATAGTTTCCACACATCTGCACAACATCTATACACAATATATCCACATAGTTTTGAAGACACCTTATTTCAACATCATAGATATTTACCAGCATACTGTATATAATATGCATTATATCACTTCCAAACCAACATTCAAACCACCAACAAGTTTGACACCAATATCAAAACTCAACTAGATCATTTCTGGGCCAAACTCTAGACCACCTACAAGTTTGACATCAATGACAACATATACTTATATGTGTAATAATCTATTTTTCTATTATGTTACTCCTCACTATGTGACACTAGTAGCTTTCCTTTTGGGGACTCTTTGTCATTTGTTGTGGTACAATTTCATGTGCAATCATACTTGGTTATAAACATAATAATATTTCTTATTCTAATCTCCATGCTTGGGGGTATGAATAGTATTTCAATCTTCTCTCTTTTCAAGGATTTCCCTTTCCTTTGTTGAGTTGCATCTTTCATAACTTTATGTCTCTCTTACATAGAATTATCCTCCACGAAGTTTCATGTGTATCTCTTGGTTAGGACCTATTCCTTTCTTGAAATGGTACGTATTTTATGAATAATATCTCCTTAATGTGAATGTGTGCAATCCTTCACCAAGAATCCACTTTTTCTAGCAATAAGGAACCCGTGTGTATTCTTAGTATCCTTTCCCTTTCAAAGATATCATGTTTATTAAAGATCTCCTCTATTTTTTGGAGGTATATATCTTTCAACAAAGATCTCATCCTCCTTTCACCATGCATCCCTTAAAAGGATCCCTTTACACTTGTTGCAAGATATTTCTTTTACAACTATCTCTTCCTTTCTCCAAAAGAGTTATGCCTCTTTAGGTTAGACTGATGTACATTGTTCCTTAAAGGATATCTCCTTGGTGATGAAGGTTTTTATCCTTGTCTTTTCTTTCTACCTTAAGACATCAGCATAGGGATATGTTGACATATTAAGGGGGGTAGGGGGGCATATATGCAGCCTCCTTGTTGCTTCTTTTTAATTCCATGTTGCAGTATTTCCTTATGAACAATATGTTTTGTTTGGTTATCCTTATTTCCATGTTGCAAGATTTCCTTACAAACAATGCGTTTTGTTTGGTTATCCTTGTTGCAGTGTCTGAGTAACACCTTCCTTGCAATTTTTTTCCTTGTGATAAGAAATCTTTGCTTGGAAAAATCTTTCATTTCGATTAATTTTTGTATATTTTCTTACATACAATTCTTTATTTTCTTATCTTATTTGTTGTGTCCCAGTAACACCTTCTTTGTAGTTGTTTGCCTTGTCAAAAGAGAGCTTCACTTGGCAAAATATTTTTCTTTAAATTTGCATTGATCGATCACTTTCTAATAAGAAAATGTTTTTTGGAACTCATTTTACAGATGAGTAGAACTAGCATAACATAGCTTGATAGAATATTTTGACTCTTTCTTCCCATACAAATCATACAACATAACATAACTTGTTGTCTCATGAGAATCTGTGCTTCCATGGATCACCTATCATAACACAACTTTCTAGCTAGTGGAATCCATGTTCTCTCTATCTGTCTGTCTGTCTGTTTGTCTGTCTCTCTCTCTCCCATAGATCACCTATCATAACACAACTTGCTAGCTTGTGGAATCAATGTTTCCTTTATCTTTCCACTTGAACCTATAGCATAACATACCTTGCACTAGTCAGTGGATCATGGTTCATCATTCGATGTATGCTCTTTATCTTTCCATGTGTCTAGTTGTGCTCTTGCAATAACATTATGAAAATAATGTTAGTGGTTAAGAGATTTTGATCATCGAGGTCTCTTCAACTAGTTGACTTAAAGCCTTTGATTTTCATACTAACCCCTTTTTTGTGTCTTTTGTGTTTTCTAGTCTTTTTGTCTTTTGTTTGTTTTTGTCTTGTTTTGTGTGTCCTTCTATGTGGTTGTGTGAGTTAATATCCTTAGCTTGGGGGCTTATTCCCTTGAATTTAGTGATGTCTTATCTCCTTGTAATCTTGCTCCTAGTTTCTCATCTCTCTCTCTCTCTCTCTCTCTCTATCATGAGTATGTGTGTAGGATCATAATCCAACTATAATGTGGAGGCTAAATGTAGCAACATAAATAGTAATCTTGTACAATTTACACTAGTTTTTGTGCCCTCTACTTTGTGTGTCCCACTTTAGCTCTCATTCAAGCCTATTTCTGACCTTGTTACCTCCAAACTAATATCATCTATTTGCATGGTGCTCTAAAACCTTGTATTGAGATGAGTGAACCCTATTATTAGCTTGTTCACTATATTTTGGGTAGATAAGGGCATTTGAGGTGCTCTTGTCCTAGACAAGGGTTCTTAGGGCACCATTTTCCACCAAAAACAAGCCCAAATTTGAATATAATGGTGCCCATTTCCCATTGTTGGCAAATGCACACTCCAATGAGAAATTGTAGGTGATTTAAGTTATTGTCATTGATGGCAACCTTACAATCATATGATACTAGCAGGCACCGACACCGACATACTCTACACCAGCATATAGTTCAGCGGCACCGAAAAGATTACCGGCACCCTCGCTAACAAGATTTTGGTTTGATTATAGTTTGTATTTAATTGTAAAATCCTTTTGTAAGCCAACATGGTAGATTGTAATATGACTCATATAAGTATGAGATCTTATAGATCATTTAAAATATATGTATGGTTAGACAAATGCAGACCTAATGTGCGAATTGTAAGGCAGATTTTGGATAAGGGTTTATAATTATTACAGAGCTTAAACCGGTACTAAACCTGGCATAATAAATGCTGACCTGAAGTAGTACATGACATTGGATTTGTATAATCCATTTTTGTGAGTCAGTGAGACTTCTTTTGTAACTGAGCAGTGAGCTCTAGGCACTTGGCCTTCCTGCATGTGCAGGCCCCTATTGTAACAATAATATTCCCTTATTGGCCAGTAAGCGAATATTGTGGGTCACAAATCCCACTGAAGTTTTTCCCATACCGGGTTTCCTCGTTAAAATATTGTGTTATGGTGTGTCTTTCATGTTGTGCTTATTGTTCTTATTTACTGCATTAATTTTGGTTAACCGGTACATTGTTTTGGAATGCTTTTTATATAATAAGTTCAATTTTTCACTAATCGGTCAGATACTGATTCAGCCCCCCCTCTCAGTATCTTTGAGAATCCTAAAAATTGGTATCAGAGCCTGGTTGTCTATTTTCAAAATCCTAACAACTTGAGGAAGATCTTGACACTAGTAGAGATGAAGAACTTGAGAAAGCAATTGGAAACAACTCTTTCAGACTATTATGCAGAAAAAGTGAAGACTATCAAACTTGAAGATGATCTGAAGGCTGCACTGGATATCATTCGAGGACTTCAAGAGAGACTTCAAGAGAATCTCACTATTGCAAGGAACAAAAGAAGAGAACTTTGTGAAAAGATGCAGAGTGATGATGATGAAAAAGAAACTCTTAATGATCTGGTGAACAAACTGAGACAAGAAAACAATACAATGAAAAATGAGACGCAAGATATGACTATGAGATTTTGTAAAGAGACTGAAAATAGGAAGAAGAATGAAGATGACTCGACTAGAAGAATCAATGATGCTGTAAATGAAAATCTGAGACTCAATCATGAGAATGATATGCTAAAAACAGATCTAATTCACTTAGAACATGATAAAATTGAACTCATGAGACATAAAGTTCTTGGAAAATGGGTTGGCTACTGCAAATCAACACAAGGAGAAATTCAAGAAAAGTTCAAAGGAACTTGATGACATGCTAAAGAATCAAAAACCTAATGGTGATACAAATGGGCTTCGCTTTGAAGTTGGTGAAAGCTCCGGTACTGCAAACAATCATGATCACAACAAACCGGTAAGACAACCTAATGCTTACAAATTTAATGGGAAATGCTTTAACTGTAACAAGTATGGTCATAGAGAAAATCAGTGTAGATCTATAAATTATCAGAACTCTAATATACCCACCGGTCAATGTTCTAAATGCAACAAAGTTGTTCATAATTCAGAAAATTGCAAAATGAATGTAAGATGTTACATTTGTGGAAGATTTGGCCATCTACCTAATCAATGCAGAACACATACCGACATAGGATATGGGAAAGCTATTCAAAAAAACAATGTGACTTGTTATGCTTGTAACAACATTGGACACATTGCAAAATTTTGTAGAAGTAAGGCATCACCGGCAAACAACAAAGGACCCAGCTTGAAGAGAAAAGAAAAGGTTGAAGAGGTAAAGCAATAATTTTCAAAACAATGGATTAGAAAGTCAGATCAGAATGTTGATGGGAATACTCCTCCACTGACAGAACAAAGTATCACTCCACCAGCAAGAGATTCTTCATCTAACCTAAGAAATCCCTTGGGGGTATGACAACAAAATGAAAACATGCTAGTTTACCCTCGGTTGATGGTGAGAAGTTGAATTACTTCTTTATCAGCAGATGAGTTAAGTTTGACTTAACCGACAGGCATTAAATATGGTAGTTGAAGGTTATAACATATAAAACAAGTGTTTTGGTTCTTTCTTCCATTCACCGAACATTCAAATCTCCAGAGAGCGAGAAATTCCTTAGCAAAGGCGTCCATAGCAAAAAGTGAAGCAGTTCATCCAAGCAAATCATCCTAAAGGTAGATTAGGGTATTTATAACTATGGCTTCTTTATCAGCACTTGAATTTATTGCAAACCCTACTGTGATTTAAGTTATCAAGCACCCTAGACCCGTGTTCAAACTTATTCCCAAAATTGCAAAGAAAGATGATACCCTAGGAGCATTTTTGAAAATACCTCAGGGAGTAGTTTTTGTAGAAGATCCTAGAATATATATATACATTGTCATATTGAGGAGCTAGGAGATGATGAAATCAAGAACATGTATAGGACTGTAATTTGTGATGTAAATGGTAATATTAAACCAGAACACAAGGTAGTAGAAACCCTAGGTTTTGTGGACATTCTTAACATCCCTGATTTTCCAAAAGATGTGATAAGAATAGTCCTAAGAAGAGTTCATGGAGAATTATTTTGGTTGGATTCCATCCATAAGATCACTAAAGAAGTAGTTAGGGAAGTAACATGATTACCTTCCACCGATAGTAGGCCTGAAAGAACTAAAAAGGTCTCAAATGACACTGTGATGAACTTAACCGACACAACATTTGACAAAAGATCCCTAAGAGTCAATGATGTGAAGGACATCAATGTTAGATTTGTCAGTATGATTCTTGGTTATAAGGCCACACATGCAAATAGATTAAACTCAGTATTCAACTTATGTATTAAAAGTGCATATGACATGGTGAATGACAATGCAAGAATTGATGTGTGTGAATGACTTAAAGATGAATTGATAGACAACCTGAAGAAAATCAAAGGTGATAAGAAGGGAACTTTCAGATTTGGTAACTTGCTTGTATGCTTAATGCTATACATTACCAAGGAAGTACCCGATATTGGTAAGAAAGACTTTGGTTTTGATATACCGGTAGGAAAGCAACTGTTAGACATATTAAACAACATGGGAAAAGATAGAGAGAAAAATATAAATAAACATTTTCAAGCACTAAAGGCTAGAATGAAGACAAGAATAAGGCTATCTCAAGCAATTGTTGATAAATATCAAAAAGAGATATGCTTTGTAATTAGGAAAGATGAAATCTGGATGGAGGCAGTTGTCCCTAGGACTATATGAGTTACCGAGATGGGATATGAGACAGATGATAATATAATTGAAACTTATGCAAAAGCCCTCTTAGAAGCACCTAAGGAACCAACTGAAAAAGTTTTTGGAAATGCTGAAACAATTGAAAGTAGCATTCAATCTTAGAAAAGAGTTAAGAAAACTGAATAGATAGTGAGGAAGGGAACTAGACAGGAAAAAGCAATAAAATAAGATGTATTAAAGAAAACTGGTATTAAGGAAAGTGAACTGGAAGGACTTCAACCCAAAGCACATCTTTCACCGGTTGCAACTACTTCTGATAGTGAGATACCAACCGAGTTAAAAAGGGTAGAAAGGAAAAGAAAACCATCACCGACACCCTCTCCTACACCCAGAAAGACAAGAAAAAAACAACAGGCATTGAGGCCCCCAGTTAAAAAGATGACACCTAGAAAGAAAAAGCAAAAACAAGCTATTCCTCCTCTTGACAACCTACTGAATGAAATAACAAATGATGGAAACTTATCAAATGTAAGAAAATTGTATGATTCTTTTACAAATGAGGAGCAAGAAAGCATAGAAAATAACATCATCTTACACCTAGATATTTATAAGAAAGTTTTGATAGAGGTTGTAGATGATTTGCCTAGCGATCTATATAGGCGGCTTGATGCTAAAAGATTAGCCATTATGGAACCAGACAAGAAAATCAAGGTTGAGAAATTGCTAGTTGTTCATCCAGTGAGGTCAGTTGAGGAAATTGATGAACTGATCAGTGAAGCAAATAGGACAATCTTTTCTAGTGGTCACCGACATGTAAGTCTAATGGCTGGTAGAGTAAATGAAATCTCTGAAGGAACAACTAATAAATGGGACATCTTCTTTGTTGAAAAAGAAAAACAAGAAGAACTAAAAAGACCAAAACCTTTTAAGGTATACCAAAAGGATAAGGACAAAGGAAAAGGAAAAATAGGTGGACCACCAAATATAAAAGTGACAGACAATTTGCCACCACCTTCAGTCACTCCACTAGTACTAACTAATAGTTCATCGGCTACTGAGAATATGGAGAATCCACATGAGGATACAAATCTCGAGTTTGAAATTTTGTATACCATGAACATAGACACTTAGGAGGTCAATATTGTGGTTGATAAGGAGACCACTGGTGAGAAGAAAGATGTGGCTACTGAGCCACTGGTTAAAAATATTGAGATTGGAATGGTGACTGACACCATTGATGCAAACATTGAAAAACCAACAGAGAATGAGAAACCGGCTACATAAAATATAGAGAAACCTACTAAGTCACCAGTAGTGGACAATGTAGAGATGCAGACAGAGAAACCGGTAGTAGATACCATAGAGAAACAATTAGGAAAACTGGAAGAAGAGAGTACAGTGAAACCAACAGAGACAAAAGCAGAGAAATAGTTAGAGTCACAGGTTCATACAAAGACAGTGCCACCGACAAATGAGAAACCTAAACCCTTGCTAATAGAAATGCAGACACAAACTGACCCACCAGAGGTTGAGGCAAGAAAAGTGGTTACTACCACTAGCAACATGGAAATTGTGAAGTCAGTTGGGCAGACATCCAGACCAACAAATGTAATTGAGGTACTTTTGGATTCCATTAGAAAGATAATAGACTACAATGTATTAGCATATAAGGCTATAGATGACACCATCCCCATTCTTAAATTGATTGCACCCAAGTGCAATGTAGATAATAAAGATTCTTTGAGTCAGTTAGACACATTGTCTAAATACATAACCAACAATATATTGACTGTGGATCAAATAAATGAAGAGACATTTAAAGAGAAAATGGATAAGGAAAAACAAAAATTCTTTGATGAAACAATAAGGAAGTGCACGAAACACATTGATACCCTCATATCGGCACTGAGCACAACTATAATGGAATTTAAGGAACTATACTGAGACACCTACAAGTCTAATCTTCTGACAATAGATATTGACAAAGAAATCAACAAAGTGCAAAAAGAAATTGATGATATAGCTAACAAAATCATTAGTTCATCTGAACCTACGTCAATTATGGAACATGAGATAGCAGGATTTGAGGAGAAACTTGAAAAACTAGAGAAAGAGAAGGAAATAATAAAAAGGAAAGTAAAGGAACTCAAATGTAGACTCGGTCCTAAATTGGATAACCTCATCTCTTTGAAGAAAGAGATCTCAGAGGCACTTATTTAGGGACAGAAGAGACCAGAAGAGAAAATACATCACCTCACCGGTACAATTCAGAGAACAGAGGCCACATTAAAGGACAACAACAAGTTTACTCAGAGCCTAAATTTGGAATTAGCAGACCTATTCCAGATTGTAATCAACCAGTTACATGGTTCAAGCTGAAACTGCACTCAATTGACATTTTGACAACCTTTGTCATTGATGTCAAAGGGGAGTAGTAGAACTGAGAAAAATAACTTGCATAAGAGATCATTAGCTCAGGGGGAGCACATAGTTTTGATAAGACATTTTGGTAGATTCCTTTTAGACAACATTTTTGGATGCATTTTGGATTTTTCTCATGAGTGTTACCATCAATGCCAAAGGGGGAGATTGTTGGCAAATGCACACTCCAATGAGAAATTGTAGGTGATTTAAGGTATTGTCATTGATGGCAACCTTACAATCATATTATACCGGTAGGCACTGGCACCGACAAACTCTACATCAGCATACAGTTCACCGATACCGAAAAGATTACCGACACCTTGGCCGATAGGATTTTTATTTGATTATATTTTGTATTTAATTATAAAATCCTTTTGTAAGATGACATGGTGGATTGTAATATGACTCATATAAGTATGAGATCTTGTAGATCATTTAAAATATATGTATGGTTAGAAAAATGCAGACCTAATGTGCGAATTGTAAGGCAGATTTTGGATAAGGGTTTATGGTTATTATAGATCTTAAACCGGTACTGAACCTGGCATAGTAGATGCTGACCCAAAGTACTACATGACATTGGATTTGTATAATCCATTTTTGTAAGTCAGTGAGACTTATTTTGTAACTAAGCAATGAGCTCTAGGCACCTGGCCTTCCTGCATGTGCAGGCCCCTATTGTAACAGTAATATTCCCTTATTGGCCAGTAAGCGAATATTGTGGGTCACAAATCCCACCGAGGTTTTTCCTACGCCAGGTTTTCTCATTAAAATATTGTGTTATGGTGTGTCTTTCATGTTGTGCTTATTGTTCTTATTTACTGCATTAATTTTGGTTAATCGGTACACTATTTTGAAATTCTTTTTATATAATAAGTTCAGAAAATTCACTAACCGGTCAGATACTGATTCACCCCCCCCTCTCAGTATCTTTGGGAATCCTAACACCGACTAGTTGGTTTTTGATCAAAATGCTTCCATTTGACCATTGGAGGTCAACCTAATTTGTGAAATACCTTGAGAGCCCTATATAAGAGAATTCTTTTAATTCATTTTCACATCCACCTACATCCATAATCCACTTACATCCACAATTCATCAATCACAAACATCTATTCATTCATTAAGTATCAAGGCAACATTTCATACCACCATATTCTTTAAGGATTCTTTAAAATCTAAACATCATGGAGTAACAAATTACAACAATCTTGATGAAAGCATTTATTTATTATTTATTCATTTATGTCTTGTCAATCTATGGCATGTTATTGCATCAACACTTATGATCACATCCAAAGAGAATTGCATCACTAATCTTCATATACTACAACAAATATGAGGTATAGCTTTCAACATTTCAATTCAATTCAAGGTTTAATTCCAAACCCAAGGTTTGACCTAGGTAAACCCCTATCTGCAACACAATTTCTTCTCTTTTGTGTGCAAGCTTTAGGTTCAAAAGCTACAATTGCATAATCAAGCAAAGTAGACAGGACTACAAGGTTTCCCCACACACCTATGTCTGATGAATTTTTGGTGAAACTTTAGGAGAACATTCGTGACTGTATTATGATCCAATATTCTGAGGACAAGGTTTCCTAGAGCATCATTGTCTCACATTTTTAGGCTTCGATTCCAGACATAGATTTCTCTCAACTTCTTTATTCTACATCTGTATTTGTGTATGCATATCAAATCTGAAACTACCTGTTCATGTTTATTTATGTCATTTTCCACCTTTAACCCTAGATCTAGTATTCAAATTACATCAATTACATCTTTTCATAACTCATCTTCAAATCAAACAAAGGGACAACCGAAAGTCAATCAACATTCATCCTTTGGGGGTGAATCTATTGACTTCACCTCCCTTTAATGTAATTAGCTATGGAAATAGGCTCTTTCCTTGTTTACATAGCTAAACTAGTGAAAACCCTATTTCCACCCCATTACAGTGAGTCCACCTTTTCCAAAATTTCTTGTCCTCAAGTAACACAACTCAAAATGTTCTATTTCTGTATAACTATCTAATCGATCAACTTCCATATGTGAGGATTTTCTAGGTTCTCCAATCTCTTTTTCATCTAATCCTCTACAAAATTCTAGTAAAAGTAGGAATTGAAACTATCATGGTTGTGAATTAACATGTAACCTCCATTGTTTCAGTTATGCACATCATACCAATGAGAATCAATGCATCACAAACACATAATGAACTAATTGGCATAATTGAAAATGCTAGAAACAAACTCGAATAAATTAGCTCTAGTAAGACATAATATAAGATGTTTTTAATTTGGCATATTGGTGAAGGATAGAAGTTAATATTATCAACTCAATGTATCCTAAAATTATTCTGGGAGTTGGACTTTAAAATGAGAATAACTTTTACAACCTTGTAATTTTTGACCTTATAGGTGTTTTGGTCACAACCTTTTACCTTAAAACCTTTTGGTTATTAAATTCACCCCTAACTTAGATTACAAATGTCACATGTTTTAATAATTTAAATAAGGCTACATATTATAAGTTAAGGTCTTATAAAATCATTTTTAAGGAACAATTAAATTAAATTCATTCTCCTAATAAACATTATGGTCTAACAATGAGCTCCCTTGTTTTCCCACCTCTAGTTGACTAAGTACATGTTAACTAGTACATATTTCATAAAATTTGATACTATGCACTAGTACTAAAAATATTCAAATTCACATCCATTTACCCTTATAAAATCTCTCATCTCTCAAGTATTCTCTCATCCTAGATCTCATTAAAGGAAAAAAAATAGTGATTCATTTAGATACGTTGCAATAAAATGAGTAACAAATTTGTAAGCGTCATCTAGGGGCCCTTGCCTATTGTCTTAGATCTTTTATGCATCTTTTTAGGGGAATTGACCTAGGAAACCATGTCTCCTTGCAACAAATGGACAAGCCTTTCTAGGCATTCTTTGTTGCTACCAGAATCCCTCAAGGAATAAAGAAGAGTAGATTAGATAAAGCCTAACATGATGAATAGAAGATAAAAGATACACATTTATGCAACATTTAGTCTAGACATAGAGGAAAATCCATGATTGTGAACCTAACCTAGACCTACAAACTTGATCCTAGACAAAGTAGAAACTCAACACATCACTTGAGGCATTTGACTAACATAGAGATCACATTTCTTGGGTAAATAACTATCAAATTTAATAATCTTCATCAAAGTTTTGGATTCTTTATTCATAACTATCAAATTTAATAATCTTCATCAAAGTTTTGCATTTATTATCCTGAAATAGTTGTTATTATAATCAAATTTATTAGTCCTAGCTAATCTTAATTAATATATACTAATTTTATATGCAATACATTAAACTCACTTAATTAGTCTAGATTAACCTGAAGATTTTTATTTTTCTTCACAATATTATAAAGGTCAACTTAAAACATACAACTCTTCTTTCAAACAAAATTTCTAGTTCTTGCTATAACCCCAACTTTCACAATCTTTAAATAATGTTAATAAACTTTATAAAAAGAACATAATGTAATTATATTAATGCATTTTTTTTTATATTATAAATCGAGAGACCAAAAAGATGGTTATATAGATGAGTTCAGGGGAGGTAGGGCCTCAATAGTGAAACCAAAAAGAACTAGACGAGTGTCATATACAATGCACTAAAAGAAAACTCCAAAATAAAGTTGTGCTTGCTGCCATAAGGAACTAGAGGAAGATTTCATCTTGGTCTTCTAGCCATGTAGTCCACCCCTGTTGTCCTTCCATCTAGACCACCTTCTTCCTTTCCATGATTTGTATGCACATGTCAACCTTGTTGAAGGGGGGAGCTCTGGTATCTTGAAGTTCTTTAATCAATTTCTTAACTGCACTCTCAAAGGCAGTTTGATTTTCTGTGATCATTGCCCATTCATACCCATCTTGCATCTCGTATATAAACATGGTGGCTCGGCCTCCTTTGAGGAACCGTAGGAGTTTGTCTCATTCAACATTCACCAGGAAGCAAACCTGCACAACAATTTTATAGTGTGTAAGTTTTTTAAAAAAACCAGTAAGTTCCCTAGCATTACCTTGGAACTTCTCCTCATTTCTGAGTTTCCAAATAAACCAAAGGATAAAAGAAGACAAAATTTTCCAAATTAAGTTAGCATCCTTTTTAAGATTATGGAAGAAACTAGTAACTATATCATAAGTGAAGACATGCTCAGTAATGGATATTCCAAACATTAACCAGATCTCCCTAGCAAAAGGGCAGTCAAGGAAGATGTGCCGAGTGGACTCAGGTTTATTGCAGACATAATAGAGATCATATGCAGCTACATTATTCCTAATAGGCAATCTATCCAGTAAGAGTTGCCATCTGAAACACTTGATCTTAGGGGGGATGGGGGATTTCCAAAGGTTCTCAAAGGTTTTATACCAAGCGGTGGGGCTGTGGTGGACATTCCATAGGGTGTTGACATGGTCGATCATAGAGGTGTCCTGGTTAAGCAAGTTGTAGATAACTTTGGATTTAATTTTTGGGAGGGGGGAGCCATCCTTCCAAAGGTATGAGAGGTACTTGTGGGTGTCAACATGAGTGTTCTTAGGAAGATTGAGGGTGTTATAGGCATTCCTAATCATATTGTAGGTCTGCTTATGCGAAGCCGAGAGATTAAATTTACTACTAAGTTCCTCCCAGGTGATGAGGTTGTCATTTTCTAGGATATCTATAATATACTTGATCCCCTTGTTATGCCAAAATCTAGCAGAACAACCTTGGGTTAAGGCCAGTGGCTTAGAATTATGGTGGAGGTTCCACCATATCGACCTTTCACCATGTATAGTGTTATCACAGTCAATGTTAGAGTTGCAAATAAGTCTACGCACATGCTCCCAGGCTTTCCAGATGGACTTAAAGACCCAGGTGCCTTGGACAGACACCGAGAAACTTCCAACAAGTAGATCACTGAGTGGGAGGGCTTTCCATGATTTGGCAGCCTTGGGGAATCCATTTTGAATGTTGTTTCTGATAAGAATCTTCCAAGGTTCTTGCCCATCTAGTGCATGAAATATCCATTTGGTGGCAAGGGAGATTCCTTGCAACTTAAGATCCTTAAGGCCCAAACCTCCAAGTTTTTTGTCTAAGTGGCACTAGGCCCATTTCACCGCATGGGCCTTTCTTTTGCCCTTACCATCAGACCAGAGGAAGCGTCTGATAGCCTTTTGAATTTCATAAATTTGACAATTATTGAACATCCAAACCGAAGAGTAGTAGATACTGTACGAGGAGAGGATTTTTTGACATACTTGAACCCTACCTGCTAGGGAGAGGATCCTATTATCCCACTTGTTGAGCTTCTTATCAATTTTCCCCTTAACCCAGGTCCACATGTCTCGAAGAGAGGGAGAAATTTAAAATTCTTATTATTATTTATAAAGTTGTTCTTGACCTTGAGAAGCATCAACATCCACTAAACACCTTCAATCTTAATAACTTCCTCTTAAATTTTAGATGTCTTGGTAATCATAAAAGGTGAACATTTCTTAAAATGTGAGACATTAGAATATATACCTACAAGAATTTGGTAGAAGAGATACCCCAATTTTTAGTAAAAAAAGTTCATTTATCTTAATAAATATGTTAATAAATTATATACCAATTTAAAAAAATAACGATAAATATTATTAACTTATTTATATGAGATTGTAGTGTAATGGTAAAGAGATGTTTTTGAAAGTGTGAGAAGAAGATATAAAGAATTTAAAAACCTTACAAAATTAAAATCGAGAGCATACCCACTAAATATATTAATGAATAGCAACAAAAATCGAGTTAATTTTAATTGCACGGTGGACCCAATAATGAATACCTTGTGGTTGAGGTTTTGGATAAAGAAATCAGGAGAATCAGACACATTAAATCTCAACCATCAATTACAGATTTATTGCAATATTTCATCCAATGGCAGCCTCTAGCTTTCCTCGCATTCATATCATCAGAGCTCCAAGTCTGTACAAATATATATATCTAAACTTTCATGAGATGCCCAGGTGGGGATTTGAAAAGAAGCCCAAAGTAAATTAATCAAATCTCTCTCCTTTCTGTAAGAAAAATGGCTGCAACAATTACAGCTGGTTCAACTGCAACCATTACCAAATCTTCATTCCTTGCTCCTTCCAAGACCTTCAACAATGCTCCCAGAAACAGAGTATCCTTTACCACCATTGCTAAGCCCATATATGCAACTGTAAGTAATTCATAATATGACTTCATTGATCAATTCCTGGCTGATTTTTATCAAAATATTTTGTGGGTTTCTTTTGTTTGTTAGTATTGCTATTTCTGATTGATTTTGATTGTGTATGATTTTTATTTTTTTTGCAACTTTTCCGATCACACTCTGTGATCATCAACATTTTGATTCTTTTGTTTACTTTTATTATTTGTTTTGGTATTGGTTATTGAGAGTTATAATGGTTGTGAGGTGCAGTCAAATGATCTGTGGTATGGACCAGACCGTGTTAAGTACTTGGGCCCCTTCTCTTCACAGACTCCTTCATATCTGAATGGGGAATTCCCTGGAGACTATGGTTGGGATACTGCAGGGCTCTCTGCTGATCCTGAGGCCTTTGCTAGAAACAGGGCTCTTGAGGTAACTGTCTAACTCCATTACTTTTGATAATATGTAATGGTAAATGGCTACCCAGCAGTCATATAAATAGTTAGATATGCCAGAGACAAATCTTTTGTTATATTTTTCTATTTCTGACGATTTATATGACTGCATAGCCGCTTCCTAGAAGAAGTATGGATGCCCCATGTGGAAAACATGAGGTCTTGTTGATGGTGATGAGTGTAAAAATGCAGGTAATTCATGGGAGATGGGCAATGCTTGGAGCCTTGGGATGCATCACTCCTGAGGTTTTAGAGAAGTGGTTGAGGGTGGATTTCAAGGAGCCTGTGTGGTTCAAGGCTGGTGCTCAAATCTTTACAGAAGGTGGCCTGGACTACTTGGGAAACCCTAATTTGGTCCATGCTCAGAGCATTCTTGCAGTGTTGGGATTTCAGGTGATTTTGATGGGTTTGGTTGAGGGATTCAGAATCAATGGTTTGCCTGATGTGGGTGAGGGTGGGGATTTGTACCCTGGGGGAAAGTACTTTGATCCATTAGGTCTGGCTGATGATCCAGAGACATTTGCTGAGCTCAAGGTGAAGGAAATTAAGAATGGAAGACTGGCCATGTTTTCCATGTTTGGTTTCTTTGTGCAGGCCATAGTTACTGGGAAGGGACCCTTGGAGAATTTGTTGGATCACCTTGATAACCCTGTTGCTAACAATGCATGGGAATATGCAACCAAGTTTGTGCCAGGGGCTTGAACAAACAGTGTATTACAATTCATTCTATCTTGGAAACAAGATTTGTTCATTACAAGTGGTTGATGAGTCAATTCTTTGAGTTTCACTTGCATGTATAGTGTGTATGATCTCAGTAGCTCTAGGTTGAGGGGATTGACAGAATGCCAATGCTCCAGTCCAGTCAGATTTATCTTTGTTTTCTTTCTGATATTAAACTTGAGTTTGTATGGGGTTTGATGTAATATATTTTATTTTACCATGTCATTATATTGCTATTGGATACTCAAATTTGCATTTTGCTTTAAAAGAATACACTCTGATTTATGATGGTCATTTTTCTCTGTTCATAACTTCATATAAAAGAAAATAGTGCATTTGCTCCATAAGTAGAAGCACGAAGATGCTCACTAATTTTTTTTATATGGAGTGTTGAATCTCAATTCTAATCTGATTGAGGATATTTTAAATTTCAGAACACTGAATTTTAGCTGGACACTATTAATTTTAGTTGGTCTTTTTGTTTGTGGTTCCATTGTTCATGATGAGGGAAAAAAGGTTTGTGTGTCACTGTTGTTTGATCGTTCATACTTATTTTAAGAAAAACAGTGTCGCCATCTTGAATTTGTTATTTATAAAAAAATAAATTATCAATTCTTAACACATTGAAGTTATTCTATCGAAAATATAACTTTGTGAGAGAGTTACAATTTTAGAGAGAAATAATTATACTCTTGCTAGAAATTTATTTAATCTATATAAACAAATAAAAATAAAATAGTAAGAATTCTCACACTTGGATTATAGATCTGAAATATGAAAAATGTTACATCTCTGCAAAATCTATACCTTTTTATTCTATTAAATGTCCAATGTCCCAATGTTATTTGGACTAAAGCAAAAAACCTAATATTGTTAAAACTTTAATTGCACTTGATGTTTTTGAATGTTTTTATGGATTTAATTATTAATGTTATAGAATTAATACTTTAATTTTAATTTTTACAATTCTTCAATAATTAAAAGGGTTATGAGCTAGTTAGTTTCCTTCTAGTTTAGGATATGGTTGTATTTATACATGTTATCTTTTGGACTAACCAAGTATTGATAGGTGTGTAAAAAATTGGTGTAGTTTTATAGTGCCAGTGTACAACAAAGTGTCCACCTAGCAACTTTATGTTGAGAATCTAGTCCTAAAGCCATTTAATCTTTCCTCTATATCCATGAGATCAAGTCATGCTAGATAGATCTCCCAATAACCTTAACCCCTAGCTCTAATCATTGCATTCTAGAATGATAGTGGAGTAAACCCTCACCCCCTCCCCCAGTGGAGTAAACCCTCACCCCCTCCCCCACTATACATTCTATAAAGGGTTATTTGTAGTGAGATGGTAGATTCTCTAGTTTCACAATTGAGCACCAACTACCCTAGTCTAGAAATTGACATCTTCTAATGACTGTTTGGATATAAAATTAATAAAAAATATAACTGATTATCTTGACATTAAATAGGAAATATAAATAAAAACATATGTGCATACACATACACACACATGGGGACATTAATAAATAGGGAAACATAAATAAAATTTGGAGGAGTAATATATTGAACAATGGTCATGCAATTTTTTCCCAAAGACCCATAGGGAAGAAAAGTAGGCATTAAAGAAGTTGTTCTTCTTCCTCCTATGGTTGGGAGACAACCCAAAATAAATAAGAATCGTATGGATAATTTGGGGAGGGTGTTTGAGTCATAATAGGGCATGGAAAACCTTGCTAATAAATTTATAGATTGACAAAAAAATTATAGTATAGGGAAAAATAAAGACCCACAACCTTAATAAAAATGTTTTCGGACAAATATTTGTGCAAGGAGGAATAAACAAAAACATATGGGATGTAGGTTGACCTATTTTTGGCAAGAAAGAAAGGGAAATTGAAAGCTGGGTGTGACTGCACATGGAGTATTCTATTAGTGTATTTTGTCTCCAAATTATTAAGTTGTACTTATAACCTTCATTTGGTTGCTTCCTTTTTGATTCCTTGACATATTTGTTGTCAAGATTTAATAAATGTCGACAAAAGTAGTATTAATCAACCTAGGTTTTAAAAATATTATATTGTGAATTATTGACTCTAGTGTCTAAAATAAATTGATGAGGAAAGAAAGAAAACTAAAAATGGTATTGTGTGAATCATACTCATTGTAGTTGTAAAAAAATCCTATACATTATTGTGTGAATTATTTACTTTCATGACATACTTGAGTCACTTTTGTTGAACATTCCTAATGCAGCCATAAACGGTAAAAACCCTCAAAAGAGTCAACCAACTTATGCAGCAAGATAGAAACAACGAAAGCAGTAAGAAAACATAACAAATTCGCATAAACAAATCAGATTGCAGCTTTAGAACTTCTGAAAATCATCCGACAATCTTCATATTATCATCAAAGAACATCCGAGAGTGAACCGGTTACATGCAGGCTTCAAGCCAGATACAATCCAATCGAGACTCTAAGAATCAATCGGATCACAACATGCGAATCTCAATCCTTATTCTCAGTTCTACTTCCCTCTTCTCTTACAAATGATTACATAACATCATATTTATACCCACTAGAACATATCCATGTCAGCCTCAAAAGATTACATTCACCAATGCAGGAAAATGAAACGTGTAATTAGGTTGGCCCTAAGATTTAAGAAATCTTTCCGGAAAATAACAACCAAGTGATGCGGTTCAGCAGAAAGGTCGGCCACACGCCAAAGAACATCGAGCAAGACCCAAGATGGATCTACACGCCAAGAATTGATGAATACTAAGAGGGGGGCGTGAATTAGTATGCCAAAACACTTACATAGTCTAAAGATAAACCGGTAAAGCAGTTTGACAGTCAAACCGGTTACCACACATGCAAACCAAAATGCGAATAAAGCATTCACCCACAAAAGCAATACAACCATAACACAAGATATTTGACGTGGAAACCCAACTGGGAAAAACCACGGTGAGATGGAACTCACAAGTCACTATCTGTAGAATAGAAACCAGACTGGTTAAGGTCAAACCAGTTAAGGTCTTACAATGTTCTTCACCAGAATAGATCCTATTAGGAATCTCAATCTCTGTTAGGAGATAAGTCTGATTAAAGACTACCTTGTTAGAGGATTTTAGATTCACATGTGTGAACCACCTTGTTAGAGGATTTTACAAAGGCTTTGAGGCCTACCCAGTTAAGGGCTACACACTTGTCAAAGATGTGAGTAATCAACAAGTGTTTGATCTATTTGATAGCACAAAATGCTTGGTTAGATCCAGTATTGCTCACAGCTAATGCATTCCAGTATTACTTCAGTCTTCTCTATCTCTCTCACAGTTACAACTCAATCTTCTCATATAAGATCGTTCTCAACTTTCACCTTAAACCCTAGCTCAACATAAACCCTTTTTGCAACTTCTTAAACAACTTAAAAACCCTAGACATGATGTCCTTTTAAAGGAATCTGATTTCATGTTAGTCCAATAGGATTACATTACAATTTCCTAGGTTCAATGAATCTAGACATACTCAGTAACATGACACAAGAATCACCATCAATGTGTCGGCACCGTCAAACAATTGGTGGATTGGTAACTCATCACAAAATGCCGGTTGGTAACTCATCACAGAGTATTACCGGTTCATACAAAATATCGGTTGCCGGTTTGACAAAAATGAAGACTAGTAAGAATGTGTTGTGCCGCTTTGCTCCCTTGTACCGCTTGTGATCTACGAACCGCTTGGGGTCGACATGCTGCTTCAGACCGGGAAACACATTATGCAAAATCACCACTAGTCTAGAGACTAGTATACAACATACCGGTTAGAACAAATACTAGTTGAACATAAACTCATACATATAAAGGGGTTCTCAATACAAGTGTGTGTCCATCAATGACAATCACAGCATAAACCACAAAAATGCCAACAATCTCCCCCTTTGGCATTGATGGCAACACTTAGGAAAATAAAATTTTGACATCTAAGTGTTTTACAACAAAAACTTGCCATTAACAAAATTGCTCCCCCTAAGCATATACACTATCCCTTAATCAACAGAGTGTATAGCGATTTTGCATTCAGAGCATAATCATCAGAGCATATAGCATATATCACAACATATATCAAAATTTTAAAACAAATACTTCTCCCTTTGATATACTTCTCCCCTGATATATCAAAATTTCAAAATTTTAAAACCAAAAACCAGATATACTTCTCCCCCTTTGCCAACAATGACAAAGTATCGCTGAAAAACCTGTTTCCATATATATAAAAAAAGGAGTTTATGACAATAATGAATAATACTTGTCAAAAACCACTTTATAGTCTTGCAAAAATTATTTCATGGAAAGAGACCAGGACTCAAGTAGGGAGGTCGCCACTTCCTTCTCTGTCTACATTTGTGATACCTGTTTCTCCATGTCATCTATTGTGCTTAGTTCTTGTGTGACTGTCAGGGCATCCAGGTTCAGATAGCATTTCTAAAGAATTTGTAGTCGTGGAAGTAATACCAGTTGAAGCTCCTGCAAATCCCTAGACCTTGTGCTGATCTCTTGCTCTATCTTGGCTGACTGGATCTGGCACCGGTGAACGGTTTGCCCATATGCTGCAAAGGAGTCGTAAGGAGTCTTGAATGTGCTTAAGTAGGACTGTAAGTCCGTTTGAAGTTGTTGCTTCTTGGCTAGCACATCATCACAGAACAGATGAGGTTGACAGATTTTGCTGAGTAGTAAGTTTCCCTCATCCAAGGCACTCCTTATGTCCTTTTGATCCTTTAGCAGTTCAGTCCTAAGCTCATTTAATTTCTTCACAAGAGCAACATTAAGAGCCTTTTGGTGCTCTTTCTTTACATTAGCCTCTGCTACTTCTTCTAGACTCTGCACGTGATCATCCACTATAGTACACAGAAGTTTGAGTTGTGCTAGTGATGAATTAGTGTCAGGAAGATTAGTATCGGGGATTAAACCGGTAAGATTGTCTACAACTGTTTGAATGATGTCCTCTTCCTTTTTCCGGCGAATGATCTCAAGGCACTCTTGAGCAACCTTGATGCTCTGCATAAGCTCTGACTCACTTGCAGATTGGAAATCGATAGGACTAGAGAGATCAACTGGTGAGGGTTGACTTCCGGTTGCCTTCGGAGTCTCCATCTGAGAGCTTTTTGCCGCTTCTCGTTCCTTGGCTTCTTCAACTTTCTTCTTTTCCACTTCTCTTCTCTTCTCTTCTTCCTTGTCTTCCTCTACCTTTTTCTTCTTCTATACTCTCCTCTTCTATTCTTCCTTTTCTTCTTCTTCCCTCTTCTTCTTCTCTTCTTCTTCCTTTTTTTTCTTCTCGTCCTCTTCCTTTTTCTTCTTCTCTTCCTCTTCCTTTTTCCTCTTTTCTTCTTCTTCCTTCTTGTTCTTTTCTTCCTTGTCCTCTTCTTCTTTCTTCTTCCTTTCTTCTTCTTGCTTCTTCTTCTCTTCATCTTTTCTTTTCTCTTCTTCTTTCTTCTTCCTTTCTTCTTCTTGCTTCTTCTTCTCTTCATCTTTTCTTTTCTCTTCTTCCTCTTTTCTTTTCTCTTCCTCTTTTTTCTGTTTCTCATCTTCATCCCTCTTTTTCTTCTCTTCCTGTTCTTTTGCCACTTGCTGTGTGTCCGCAGCTTGTTCACCACCCTGATCATCCTGCTTCCCCTGTTCAGTACCCTCAGAAGGTATGTCCTGAGTGACATCTTCTATATCCAGGGCATTGACATCTATGTTGTCGATTGGTTCCTCCACCAGGTTGCCTTCCTCATCAAAAACCTCATCCGGTTTGGAAATAACCGGTTCCTTTTCCGTTTGGAGGTTGGCCATTCGAGATTTGTGAAAGCTGATAGCATGGGCCATGTGTTGATGTGTATCCTTTTCTACATCATCAACTCTCCCTTCCAAAAACCAGAGTCTTCTTCTCCTTGTGAAGAAGAGACCTTTATTTTGATCCAATACATCAAATAATTCCGAATTTGAGAGTTCGGAGAAGTACTGTGCAAAAAATTTCTCCCTAATCTCTTGTTCCTTTTCAATGGCAATGCGCCATTTGTTATCCAATGCTTTAAATAATGAGTCTGGTGTCTGAGATTTAATCTCTGATGGTGACCGGTCATTTTTACATAAATAAAGAATGATTTCCTGCAGTACTTCATCTTTTTCTTCACTATTGAATTCATCATAATAATCTATTAAATCATGAAGTAACTTTATCCTAATATTCTTTACTGTTCTTTGACAATGTGTCAAAGGTTTGTAAGAGGAGATATCTATATTTACCAGTGCGGATGTTGCCGGTTCATTCTTCTTCACCTTCTTGGTCTGTCTAGCCTTCTTTGGTTGTTCATCAGACTCGATTTCTTCGGAGTCTGGTTCATTTGCCTTAGTCTTCCTCTTTCTTTCGAAGACTTTTGTCGGTGTTACCTCCGGTTTCTTCTTTGCTGGTGACCGCTTGGTCACTCTTGGAGTCTCAGTGGTAGCTGGTGCTAATGCTGCAGGTACTGCCTTAGCTTTCTTAGCTGCCGGTTCTTTTCCCTTCTTCACCGATGGTTCTTCAACCGGTGAGATCCTCTCCAAGGAGGTTCCGGTTCTCTTCGCCTTTGGATCAAGAGGTGAGGCAATAAGGGTTGAAGCATACCCTTCCAGCATGTCAAACATGACCTCATAGCCCATAGGCTCCACTTCCTCCATTCTAGGCTCAACAGCCTCCATTAGACATTTGTCCACCTGAATAGTGAAACAGATGTCATCTTCATATTTCTTCACTATGTCTCCTGAGATTCGTACCCTCTGACTCATCTTTCTTCTGAACTCATCAAAGTATTTGTTCAGTACCTCAAGGTAGCCGGTTCCAATGGCTTGCACACTTTCCTTTATCTGCTTGGATACCGGTTGGTCAGGGGACCACTGGACATCTTCTACACGCGGAAAGTAGCCTTGAAAATAGAAAAACAACCCTACTAGTAGTTGTCCAAACTTAAATTTCAGTGAATTGTCCTTTTTGATTGCCTTAAGGTTTGACAGGAGTTGCCTCTGCATGCCAGTGCATAAGTCAAATGATTTATCCTCTATAATCATCCAGTAAGCGGCATTCACCACTGCAGCAGATACAAAATTAATCCTGCTGGCTGAGAATGTTCTGTAGCCTATCACCATGCAGGCATATTTCACCAGTTCATCCTTGATAGAATTAATTGTCATACCTCATGAATCACTTGTCGAACCGGTGAGCTTGGTCATTTCTGTTTTTCTTACCGTTCTCAGGGCTGGCACTTCCCCTGTGTTGCAGAAACCGGTGACTACACGAATTGCCTCAAGCGTGATATCATGTGTTCTCTCCAGGTACATCTTGTCACCATGGACTCTGCTCAAGATGATCCTAATGTGATCCCCTATGAAGTCTTCAAGGAAATATACAGCATTGTGGAGTTTCTTCTTCTCTAAGATACTGAACTCTGGTTTGATCCTCTTGTCCTTTCCGCAAAATAGACCTAATTGAGTATGAATGGCTAAGGACCCTAGGTCTTCTATCTTGCAATCAATATAATATGAAATTCCCTCTTCAACTATGACTCCAGCTGGAACTTGTGACAAAGAATTATACTTGGACTTCCTCTGAATGAAACTTTCTGACTCAATGGATGTGCTTGGAATGGTATGAGATGCGGAAGCCATTGAAGAGTTATTTCAAGAACACGAAAAATACCTTTCTAACACAAAATTAGGGCTTCCTAATTCTACTTCACTTCGTTCTCCATCGGATGCCAAATCACCGCATTGTGTTCTCCACTACCGCTTGCAAACTAGATTTGAATCTTTATCAAGGTTATCCAATTTCTTGAAGTCAAAGCTCGAATCGCCTTCTTCTTCGCTCGAAAACAGATAGTGAGAAATGATTTGAAAATTGCATTTATACATGTCTCTCACCTACCATCATTAATGCTCCTCTATTAGGGCGTAAACCCTAATTTTCCTTTTTACCATTTCTCGTCTTCTGCCAAGCGACAGGTATCGCATACCGGTTAAGGTCTTTTACCGGTATCAACCAGGGGTTCAAAAGTATTTCGCCATTTGCTCCCCTTAAGCCTTTGAGGCTTAGTTTGTCGGTTCCGATATTTCCACACTAGATGCAGAAACCGGTTCCTCTTCCAACAATATTGGTTTCTTCCTTCATGTTTTCTTCATGTCTCCTTGAACTTTTTCAACATCTATTTCTCCTTCCTGAGTGATCGATATATCATCAGATACACTTTTTCTGCTTCTGCAGAATCTTGCAATGTGACCCAGTTTGTTGCAGTGATAGCAAACAAGTCCAAGTGCTCTCCAAGGTCCACTGTACATGTTTCCATTCTTCCTTCTGCATGTTGTAGCAGTGTGACCATGAACATGACAGATCATACAACTTTCTCTCCATCCAGTTGCCGCTTGATGACCACCGCTTCTTGACTGATGATTGAAGACATTGAACTGGTTGTGGTTCCAGTTCATAAAAGATTCAGGACTAGCTCCTTGGGTCCTCTGAGGATATCTTCCAGTGTTATCCATTACAGACCTGCATTCAAATGCTCTATGCCCAAACTTGTTGCATGCATAGCAATGACCATTGAACTTATTGGATCTAGGTACATTGTTGATAAAATAAGGAAAATTATTGTAGGCTTTGCTCCTACATACATTGGCAGTGTGTCCTTCTTTAAGACAGTTAAAGCAAACAGGTTTGAATTTTTGCTTACCTTTTCCTTTGAGTGCCGGTTGCTTCTTTGATGCTTTAGCATTTGTTTCTGAGGATTCTCCTTCCTCATGTCCAGAAAAACCAAGACCATTGGTATTCTTTGCTGGTCTAGATGACTCAAGCTTTTGCTCTAGCCTGACTGTGTTTTTGCCAAACTTAGCAAGTATTTCCTTTGACTCAAAGAGTTCTTTGGAAATAGTAGTGTTTGTCTCCATAAGAATTTCATTTTCAGAGATGGCAATGTTTAGTTCTCCTTGCATGTCTTCTTTTTCCATTCTGCTCTCATGAAGGTGAGCAGTTAGTGCACTAATCTCATGTTTCAACTTGGAGATCTCATGATCTCTGTCTTTTACCAGATCTTCAGCTTTTCTTCGGTTCTCAAGCTCTTGAGTAAACCGAATAGTTAGTCCTTCCAACTCCTTTCTCAGATTGGAGTTTGAATCATTCATCTTATTCACTTCAACAATCATAGCTTCCATGTTAGCTTCATCTTCAGAACTACTTTCAGATAGTTCCATCAGCCTCTCTGCATGTTCTCTTCTTTTTGCTTGAGATGCCTTGTATTTGACCATAAGATCATCATAGGCTTGCTCAGACTTAGTGAGCCATTGAGTAAGTTCCCTCAAGGTGTATTCCCCCATATTTCTTTCCTAGTGGTTAAACTTATAGAAAGATTGGCTCTGATACCAATTGATGAATACTAAGAGGGGGGGGTGAATTAGTATGCCAAAACACTTTGCACCAAAAAACTTACACAGTCTAAAGATAAACCGGTAAAGCAGTCTGACAGTCAAACCGGTTACCACACATGCAAACCAAAATGCGAATAAAGCATTCACCCACAAAATCAATACAACCATAACACAAGATATTTGACGTGGAAACTCAACTGGGAAAAACCATGGTGAGATGGAACTCACAAGTCACTATCTGTAGAATAGAAACCAGACCGGTTAAGGTCAGACTGGTTAAGGTCTTACAATGTTCTTCACCAGAACAGATTCTGTTAGGAATCTCAATCTCTGTTAGGAGATAAGTCTGATTAAAGACTACCTTGTTAGAGGATTTTAGATTCACATGTGTGAACCACCTTGTTAGAGGATTTTACAAAGGCTTTGAGACCTACTCAGTTAAGGGCTACAGACTTGTCAAAGATGTGAGTAATCAACAAGTGTTTGATCTATCTGATAGCACAAACTACTTGGTTAGATCCAGTATTGCTCACAGCTAATGCATTCCAGCATTACTTTAGTCTTCTCTATCTCTCTCTCTCAGTTACAACTCAATCTTCTCAGATAAGATCATTCTCAACTTTCAGCTTAAACCCTAGCTCAACATAAACCCTTTTTGCAACTTCTTCAACAACTTAAAAACCCTAGACATGATGTCCTTTTAAAGGAATCTGATTTCATGTCGGTCCAATAGGATTACATTACAATTTCCTAGGTTCAATGAATCTAGACATACTCAGTAACACGACACAAGAATCATCGTCAATGTGTTGGCACCATCAAACAATCGGTGGATTGGTAACTCATCATAGGGTATTACCGGATCATACAAAATACCGGTTGCTGGTTTGACAAAAATGAAGACTGGTAAGAATGTGTTGTGCCACTTTTCTCCCTTGTACCGCTTGTGATTTGTGAACCGCTTGGGGTCGACATGCCGCTTCAGACCGGGAAACACATTCTGCAAAATCACCACTAGTCTAGAGACTAGTATACAACATTTCGGTTGGAACAAATACCGGTTGAACATAAACTCATACATATAAAGGGGCTCTCAATACAAGTGTGTGTCCATCAATGACAATCACAACATAAACCACAAAAATTCCAACAAGAATCACGTCGGTAATGAAGGAAAACCAACCGGTAAGCACAAGAACTATCCCGGGAACCTAGAAACACCCTACCGGAAGCGATGACTAATCATAGAAGAACCCAAATGAACTAGAAATCTGGAATCAATCACATGAAACCACTAGGAAACTACAAACAAGATCTGGCATGAAGAACAAGCAACTACTGATACATACCAATAAGAATACTGAAACTGCACAAAGAAATAAACAAGAACAAAACTGAAAGGAAATATTTTTTTTGGTTGATGCAAGATTTCTCATCAACTGGGGATGCTCCTGCATCAGACAACCCAGGTAGAAAAAGAGGTTCCATGAGAGACAACTCATGAACATTTAAAAGGATTCGAAATGAAGATGCCATGCTCATTTCTAATCCAAACATCTTCTTTATCTACCAATCTCTGCTCTATCTCTCCGGGTGCTTCAACCAACTTCTCTAACCTATGACTTTTTTGTTTCTCTTTATTTGCTTCAGATCTACACATTGCAATTCTAATTTGGTTCTGCCACAAGAATTTATCCGGTTTGTTACCATCAGCTCCCTGTCATTCGGTTCCATCTGTCCATCAGAATCATCTGTCAGATCCTTCTGCCAACTCATTTCACCCTCTGGTATAATCTCTGCAATTGGTTCTATCAGATCTTTGTTCAAAACCTTTGGTATAATCTCTACAACTGGTTCTATCAAACCTTTTAGTATAATCTCTACCACCGGTTCTTTCAAACCTTTCGGTATAACCTCTACCACTGGTTTCCTACAACTTTTCTTAGGACTCAAATTCTTCACCTCCTTCTCTTTCTCCTTCAAAGAAATCAATGTGAACTTTTTCCCATCCTTTTCAATAGTAACTAGGTTTCTTCTATAGTCATAAATAGCTCCTCTATCATATTGCCAAGGTTTTCCCAACAAGACATGACAAACATTCATTGACACAATATCACATAAAACTTCATCTTTGAAAGACCCAATATTGAAACTCACCCAACACTGCTCCTTTATCTTCTTCTGATCATCTTGTAACCAACTTACCTCTTAAGTACAAGGATGCTCAAGACTCTTCAACCTAAGCTTCTCAACCATCTCCTCAGATACTAAATTACCAATACTTCCACTATCTACAATGACCTTGCAACACTTACCACCTAATTTACATACCATCCAGAAAAGACTTTTCCTCTGAGTAGATCCGGTATCCTTTCTTCTGAACATAAGGGATTCTCCTTGATCTGGTACCATCCAGTTCTTCACTTGCCACACAACTTCTTGCCATTCTTTGCTTACATTCATAGGATCTATGTCCGGTCTCCACACTTGAAACATTTACCAAGAAATTCTCTATCGGTACTACAGCTAGCTTTCCTCGGTGTCTTCTGCTCCGATTCTTTACTCCACTTAGGTTTTGCCTCCTCTTCTTCAGCCGGTTTCTTCATACTATCATTCATCTTGAATTTCTCCTTTGCCTTATTCAGTTGTCTCTTCTCACCTTCTCCTCATCCTTTAAAGCATACTAGTAAGCTTCTTCAACTGTTGAAACCTTCAACATACTTATCTCATCTTGAATGTTAAAAGCAAGTCCATTGATGTAGCTTGCCACCTTTTCTCTGTCAATCTCTCTATGTCCATATTTGATTACCACCTTGTAGAATTCCTCATTATATTCCTTCACAGTCATGTTTCTCTGTTTTAGGTTCTGCAACTTCTTGAACAACTCTAGTTCATAGTCTCCCAGTATGAACTTGGCCTTCAACCTTGCAACCATCTATCTCCACCGGGTGATCTTCAATTCACCATTCTCCACTTGGTCTTTTTGTAACTCTTTCCACCACAAGACAACATGCCCTTTCAACTTGGCCTGTGCCAACTAGACTCTCTGCAGGTCCTTGATATCCTCAAACTCAAAGTAGTCCTCCAACTCTCCAATCCAATCGATCAGATCCTCCGAGTTCAGCATTCCAGAAAATTTAGAAACCTCAACTTTATGCATTTTACTTGCTTGCACCATTGCTCTTAGGAATCTTTCCTCTCTCTCATCTTCTAGTCCTTTAGCTTCCTCAAGCTCTTCACCGGCTTCCTCATATTCATCCTCAAAATCAGGGTTTCTTTGCAAACCGACCAAAGCATTTCGGATTTCATTCCTCACTTCATTCTTGAAGTCTTCCATCATCTGTTCTACCCTCTAGGGGTTTGTTCTCCTTGGCGACATCTCTCCTTCCACTCTGACGAACTGGCTCAACTCGGTGATTTGACTATCGATTTCAATTGCCTCCCCTCGATGTTCTATTGAACACACACACAACCTACCTCCAATCGGCAATTTGTCCACCTCAAGGAATGCCTCAATGTTAACAAATGATTCTTCCACCAGGCGGTCCATAACCAGCTCTGATACCAATTGATGCAGCCATAACCAGTAAAAACCCTCAAAAGAGTCAAGCGACTTATGCAACAAGAGAGACACAACAAAAGCAGTAAGAAAACATAACAAATTCACATAAAAAGATCAGATTACAACTTTAGAACTTCCGACAATCATCTGAAAATCTTCATATTATCATCAAAGAACATCCAGTAGTTAACCAGTTACATGCAGGCTTCAAGCTAGATACAATCCAACCGGGACTCTAAGAATCAACCAGATCACAACATGCCAATCTCAATCCTTATTCTCAGTTCTACTTCCCTCTTCTCTTACAAATGATTACATAACATCATATTTATACCCATCGGAACATATCTAGGTCGGTCTCAAAAGATTACATTCACCAATGTAGGAAAATGAAACGTGTAATTAGGTCGGCCCTAAGATTTAAGAAATCTTTCCAAAAAATAACAACCAAGTGATGTGGTTTAGCAGGAAGGTCGGCCACATGCCAAAGAACATCGAGCAAGACCCAAGATGGATCCACACACCAAGAATCACACCGGTAATGAAAGAAAACCAACTGGTAAGCACAACAACTGTCCCGGGAACCCAAAAACAACCAACCAGAAGCAATGACTAATTGGAGAAGAACCCAAATGAACTAGAAATATGGAATCAAGCACATGAAACCACCAGGAAACTGCAAACAAGATCTGCCACAAAGAACAAGTAACTACTGATACATATCGGTAAGAATATTGAAACTGCACAAAGAACTAAACAATAACAAAACTGAAAGGAAATGTTTTTTTTGGTTGATGCAAGATTGCTCATCGATCGAGGATGCTCCTACATCAGACAACCCAGGTAGAAAAAGATGTTCCATGAGAGGAAACTCATGAACATCTAAAAGGATTCAAAATGAAGATGCCATGCTCATTTATGATCCAAACATCTTCTTTATCTGCCAATCTCTGCTCTATCTCTCCCGGTGCTTCAACTGACTTCTCTAACCTATGACTCTCTTTGTTTCTCTTTATTTTCTTCAGATCTGCACATTTCAATTCTAATTTGGTTCTGCCACAAGACTTTATCCGGTTTGTTACCATCAACTCCCTATCATCCAGTTCCATCTATCCATCAGACTCATCTGTCAGATCCTTCTGCCAACTCATGTCACCCTCCGGTATAATCTCTACAACTGGTTCTATCAGATCTTTCTTCAAAACCTTTGCAATCGGTTTTGTCAAACCTTCTGGTATAACCTCTGCCATCGGTTTCCTACAACTTTTCTCAGGACTCAGATTCTTCACCTCCTTCTCTTTCTCCTTCAAAAAAATCAATGTGAACTTTTGCCCATCCTTTTCAATAGTAACTAGGTTTCTTCTACAGTTATAAATATCTCCTCTATCATACTGCCAAGGTTCTCCCAACAAGACATGACAAACATTCATTGACACCATATCACATAAAACTTCATCTCTGAAATACCCAATATTGAAACTCACCCAACACTGCTCCTTTATCTCTATCTTTTGATCATCTTGTAACCAACTTACCTCATAAGGACAAGGATTCTCAAGCCTCTTCAGCCCAAGATTATGAACCATCTCCTTAGATACCAAATTATCAGTACTTCCACTATCTACAATGACCTTGTAACACTTACCACCTGATTTGCATACCGTCCTAAAAAGACTCTTCCTCTGAGTAGATCCAGTATCCTTTCTTTTGAACATAAGGGATTCTCCTTGATCCGATGCACAATTAGATCCGGTACCATCCAATTATTCACTTTCCACACAACTTCTTTCCATTCCTTTCTTACATTCATAGGATCTATGTCTGGTTTCTCCACACTTAAAATATTTTCCAATAAATTCTTTACCAGTACTACTACTGCCTTTCCTCGGTGTCTTCTGCTCTGGTTCTTTACTCCACTTAGGTTTTGCCTCCTCTTCTTCAACCGGTTTCTTCATACTATCATTCATATTGAATTTCTCCTTTCCCTTATTTGGTTGTCTTCTTCTCACCTTCTCCTCAGCCTTCAAATTATACTGGTAAGCTTCTTCAACTATTGAAACCTTCAACATACTCATCTCATCTTGAATGTTAAAAGAAAGTCCATTGATGTAGCTCGTCACCTTTTCTCTGTCAATCTCTCTATGTCCATGTCTGATTACCACCTTGTAGAATTCCTCAGTATATTCCTTCACAGTCATGTTTCTCTATTTCAGGTTCTACAACTTCTTGAACAACTCCAATTTATAGTCTCCTGGTATGAACTTGGCCTTCAACCTTGGAACCATATGTCTCCATCGGGTGATCTTCAATTCACTATTCTCCACTTGGTCTTTCTGCAACTCTTTCCAGCACAAGGCAACATGCCCTTTCAACTTGGTATTTTCCAACCAGACTCTTTGTGGGTTGTTGACATCCTCAAACTCAAAGTAGTCCTCCAATTCTCTGATCTAATCGATCAGATCCTTTATGTTCAACATTCCAGAAAAGTTAGAAACCTCAACTTTTTGCATTTTACTTGCTTGTGCCACTTCTCTTAGGAATATTTCCTCTCTCTCATCTTCCGGTCCTTTAGCTTCCTCATTTTCTTCATCGAATTTCTCATATTCATCCTCAAAATCAGGGTTTCTTCGCAAACCAACCAAAGCATTCCAGATTTCATTCCTCACTTCATTCTTGAAGTCTTCCATCATTTGTTCTACCCTCTGAGGGTTTGTTCTCCTCAGTGACATCTCTCCTTCCACTCCGATGAACTGCCTCAACTCGGTGATCTGACTACCGATTTCAATTGGCTCCCCTCGATGAATTGAACACTCATGCAACCTGCCTGCAATCAATGATCTATCCACCTCAAGGAGTGCCTCAATATTTACAAATGATTCTTCCACCAGGCAGTCCATAACCAGCTTTGATAGCAATTGATGTAGCCATAATTGGTAAAAACCCTCAAAAGAGTCAATCGACTTATGCAGCAAGAGAGACATAATGAAAGTAGTAAGAAAACATAACAAGTTCACATAAGCAAATCAGATTACAACCTTAGAACTTTCAACAATCATTTGACAATCTTCGTATTATCATCGAATACTAAAACTGCACAAAGAACTAAACAATACACAAAATTGAAAGGAAATTTTTTTTTGGTTGATGCAAGATTGCTCATCGACCAGAGATGCTCCTGCATCAATTCCCTAGGCCAAAACTGTTGTATATGGTATGTCAACTCAAAAGGAAACCATTTTTCATGAATGACAAAATCTCATATTAAATATGAAGAAAATTCTGTTGTCTAATGCCATATACTCTCATGAGTCATTATTATAGCCAATTCAACTTCACTAGTAGACCAACGACCCATCAATAGTATAATGTAATTATTTCAAATGACTTAAATTGAACTTATACTTACTCACCTTCATTTATTTGAACCGCTCTTATTGAATGTTTTAAAAAAAGTTACATAAGACTTCTTATTTGAAAAAATGCAAAACAAAACTAAATCAAACACTACTTATCTAATATAAAATATTAAAAAGACCCTTTTGTTTCATATCAAATTTTTATGAGATGTAATCAACAAATCAACTACCTATTACTTAAATTGATTTACAATTGCCTACACTTATTTGAACTGGCTTTGTTGACCCACACTGAGACTTATGTTTAGGAAATAGTCTATGTAGGTCAACAAACATTCCACCTGTGAGAAGGTATTTGCCTACCTCCTGCTCCAAGTCTGGTTACTTTTGTGATAATGTATGTTAGATTTGCCTGTGCACTATTATCTCACTTTTGGTTGATTAAAATTATTTTCTCATTTCATGTGCACTGGAAACAACCACTTCCTTTTCACGTAGCAGTCCTCACCATGCACAGGCTACACCTTCTAGATGATCTGAATGAGCATTTGTACATCAAAATAAAAAATTTGTTGTAAATGGGTCTTTAATCTGATAGTGAAGTTGAATGGTGAATGGTTCAGTTGAGTGGTTCATAATATGTAGCGAATGGGTCTTTAGTTTGATAGTGAAATTGAATTGATTTTCTATGAGCACTTTCTTCCTTACCCTTTTTGGTGGAGTTGAAGGCATCTTCTTTCTTGGAAGTTCCTTCACCAGTTGTCCTCATCTCATAAGCAGTTAGAGAGCCAAATAAATCATCCATTGAAAATATTTTCAGATCCTTGGCTTCCTCTAAAGCAGATATCTTAGTGTCATACTTAGATTTGAGTGATCTAAGCACTTTTTTGACAATAAATTCATCAACAATTTCCTCTCCAAGTCCTCCGATGGTATTCACAGTTTCATCAACTCGGTGAAGGTAGTCTGCAATTTTTTCTTCATCTTTCATCTTCAAGCCTTCAAGCTAACCTCTTAGAGTTTGCAGCTTGGCCTCCTTGAACTTGACATCTCCTTCAAATAATCTCTACAGTTTATCCCAAGTCTCTTTGGTGGATGAGTTGTGCATTACCTTCACAAACTCATTATCTAATAGCCCATTGAGAATATCATGTTTAGAATTTGCATTGTTCTCATACTCCTTCTTGGCATCTGGGTTTGTGGGAGGAACACTAGGGACAATATACCCATTCTTTACAAACATCCAAAGATCAAATCCTAGAGACGACAGATAGGTTTCCTTTCTTCTTCTCCAGAAAACATAGTTGGTTCCATCAAACATGGGAGCTTTAGAGGAAGACTCATTTCTTGCCATTGTGTTCTTAGAATAGAATCTATCCAAGCTAGAGATATCTTTAACCATTTGGGAACCTAAGGCTCTGATACTAATTGTAGAGCACAATATGTCACTGAGAGGGGGTGAATCAGTGATTTCAAACAATTTTCAACTATGTGTGTGAAACCGGTAAATCAATGAAGGTACTAGTAATCAAACACACAAATAATGCATCTCACAACATCAGATATATGAGGAAAACCCAATGTGGGAAAAACCTCGGGTGAGAAATGTTCCTGGAGTCTACTGCTCCAATCCAGCCTCACAATGAAATAATAGTTACAATGTTTAGGGCACCAACTCGTAATGATTTATGGGCACCAACCCAAGGAGTACCAACCCCTACACCAAGCTCCAACTCAGTGATACACAATGAAATAACAACTTATTACAATGAAAGCACCTTGTTACAAATATGTTTTGAAACACCTATTCAATTTCTCTCTGCCAATTACAACTCTTCTCTGTTTCACCGAATCTTTCAATACCAGTTATCAATTCACTCTCTCTGATCCCTTACCAATCAATATCTGCCTTTTCAGACTTTCTCTGATACTCACCTTGCACTCTATCACTCTCGGATGCCTTCCTGCCAATACACCTCAACTCTATTATCTACTCCTTAAACCTCTACTAAACCCCCTCACCGGTTACAACTCTTCCTACTGGTTCTCCTTTAGATACTTAGTTATAACTCTTCTCAGTCTAATATGCACTTTGTTCGCTCAAGCACTCTCTCTTCTTGCAACTGGCATAATGTTTTTGATCTTTGATCTACATATTTATTTATTTGCTTTCCTGCCAAAACATAGATTCAAACTTTGGTGCACTTAGGGTTTTCTCCACCGACCCATTTTGTATCAAGTCATATCGAATCTCATCTCCAAGATTGATAGCCTGCAACAATGACACACCACATGCCGAATCCTTCCTTCGAATGCATGTGTTTTCTATATTTGGCAAACACGACTCTTCTTTTCTGTCAATCACCATTAATGTTCCAACATTTTTCTTCTCCAGGTCAACAAAGAGATCAGATATCATGCATTGATCAACACACAGGAGTCGTCCATCGATCTTCATTGGTCCATAAACTTCTATAGCTCACCTGTGATTTTTGCATTCATTTAATGTTGACTAACTCTTCAAATGCCTCGTTAAAGAACACTTCATCGACTGTTGTACGTTAGAAACTTGGTTCCTACATGGCATCCTTTGTTGGCATCCATCTCAGCTAAGTCTAGTATGTTGGTTCAAGCTTGATCACCGACCAAAAATATCCTATCGGTATCTGCCTTATGCTACTGGTCTTCTACTTGTTCATACATACTCACCGGTGGACCTTTTTACCGGTTGACATATTTAGTTTATCTCTTTGCTTTCTTATGTTTGCTTACCAGTGAACATCCATACCGATAACATCTCCTACTTGCATCCTGAATACACCTTGCATACCAGTAACCATCCATACTGGTGACATGTGATACTTACTGATTGACATCAATGACATTACAATGACAACACAATGCCAAATGTAAGGCATCAGACGCTGAGCTCAATTCAGACAAAGAGGTTGATCATAAAAGCAGCAGAGCAAGCAAATTTGTAGCCAACAAAAGGTGGACTATAAAAAATAAAGGTATTCCTCAAACTATCCCTTCTCAAGCATCAGTTAGTATTAGTCTTGATACTCCTTTGGTTAGTTTATAGGGACAATATCAGTTGCAAAGTGATTTAAAAGGGAAGGGTATTTCAGAAAATTACCATAGTGACCCTTATAGGTCTGCATATGAAGCATAAGATACTAGTAGTGATGATTTCCTTTCAAGAGAAAATCTTATTATTAGTCATACTTTCCCAAACATGGATAGAAACCCACAAAACCCTTACTATGAAGACCTTATTCAAACCCAAGCAGCCTATGATAAGTTGTATGCAGATTTTGAAAGGGTTAGGTTGCAAAGAGAGTCTAAGGCTAGAAATGCTGACCAACTATATAATGCACAAAGTAACATGGGTCCTGAATTCACTAAATGAGCCTCCCTGTAGTTCAGGAGCCTTTTTCAAACTCAATTTACTGAGTCCAATATATGCTCTACCTTAGGAAATGTGACTGGGGGATCAATAGAAGAGTTGCAAAGTCATCTAGAGTGAGTGAGGAAAGAAAGAGATATGATAGTGCAAGAAATATTAACTTTGGCCACCCAACAGTCTACATAAATACCTGTCCATAGGGTGTCAAGTCAAACATCTAGTGTACTTAGTAAAAATAGCTATCCTTTAATAACTTTTGTCCCTTTGTCTTCCACTATGAGTATCACTAGTGTTTTGACACCTGCTATTACAAGTAATACTGTTCAAGCTCCCATTGTAAGTGTTGTTTCAACACAAACAATAACTGATGCCCAAACTAGTACTTGAGCAAGTGTTTCAAGTACTGATGTCAGTACTATGCTAGTATCTTACTCATGGACAACTAGAATGCCTAGTCTGTCATTTGTTTTTGCAAGCACAAGTGTACCTATAAATGTCCAAAGCAAAAATTCACGTCAAGCAAGTACTAGTCAATGTCATGGAGCTTAGAAAAATCATTATGGAGCACAAAACCAATGCAACACATCAGGACAAACATTTGGCCCACCACCTCCACAATATATTTTTATCCCACAATATCCTCCCCCACTAGTATATCAACATAATAACCAAATGGGAGGAAATAATGCATACCAACAATATCTACAGTTCCTGCAGTATCAACAACAAATGGCAGGGCAATATCAACAACAATATCAGATACCCTTGCATCAACAACAATACCATCAACAACATCAAATCCCTAATCAAGTAAATATACATCAACAACAAATGCTTAATCAATTTATTAGAAGACCAATGCATCTGGATAGGTATAGATAAATTGATTTCACTGGGATCATAGATTTTCCAAATGTAGTGAGAAATGAGTTAAGGTATGCATTGCCTAAGTTCTAAAGAAATAATGCAATCTCAAGTGAAGATCATCTCAGAACATTTCAGAATGCAATGGATAATTTTGAAGTAGAAGGTGAAGATGTTTATGGAGTCTCTTACTGACGATGCTAGAGAATGGTATAAAAGTCTGCCTCATTTGTCTATCAGATCATTCAAAGACTTCAAGAGAATGTTTAGAGATAAATATGGTGATCATTCAGATCCCAAGTTTTCTCTACATGAGATGAAAAGCCTCAGGAAAAGCTAGAATGAGGAAGTGACTTGTTTTAATAATAGGTTTATCAAATTGCTAAACAAAAATCCTCTTAGTCTGAAACCAACTGATAATATGAACTTTGTATTTTACTTTGATTCTTTTGATCCTAAGATAGGGTATGAGTTGAGGTCTAATAACTCCCCAACTTTGGCGGCTAAATTCATGCTTGCTCAAACCATAGAAAACAATAGAAAAGCCTCAGGCAAGACATCCAGAAGAGATGATATTAGGATTTTGCAAAATCCCAAAGGACATCACAACAAGTTGCCCAAGGAGGAAGATAAGTTGGACAAGGTTATGATTTCCTTAAAGGATTTGAGTTACAAAGTGGCTAGAAATGAGAAAGGTGTGTCTCATGATAGACCTAGTTTTTAGAGGCATGATAGATCAAAGTTGCATGACATGCCCTATAATAAAAATTGGAAAGATGGACGACCTGTAGTTGGAAATCAGAGGCCTACAAACAAAGAAACACAAGATCCTATGAAAAGACTAAATGCTCATCTTGTAGAAAAAAGATCATGGTGTATGGAATGTAATTTACCACATACATAGGCCCAATGTGCAGTGGCGAAGTCCATGGAAGAAGATGAGGATATCTATGCTAGCTGCATGGAGGATGGATTTGCAGATCACATGGTGAACATGCTCTCTTTCTGAGCTGATCATGATTCAAAATGTTCATCTTCTGGAAAAGATGGAGCATAAATAGATGTAGATGATCAAAGACAATGGAATAAAAGCCAGCATCAAGAAGTGTTTTTTGATATAGAAGATAGGGAAAACTATAGGGTCAATGCTTCTAATGACCAATCAGAAAACATCAATCTGAGAAGGCCTTTTGAAGAAGAAATCAAAAAAATCATTGTGGCTATTGTTACCCAAATTAAAAGTAGGTATAACCTGAGACCAAGGGATGCTTTGCCCAACCAAGGAAAACTTGGTGGAATATTCATGAAGGATAAGAAACCAGAGCCTAAGCAATCATCTGTCCTGCTAGTCACTAAGGGGAAGGGCAAGGTTGTGAGGACTAGCCGTATCCAACAATATGTGCCAAAAGGGAGCACTAAATTCAAGAAGACCAAGAAGGAGGTTACAGCTAAGGCTCCCTCAAGAGAAGAAGTAGAGGAGAAGGAGAAACAACCAAAAATAAAAAAATGAAAAGGAGGTTAATCTAGCTACTTTTACTACACCTTCTTTTGATATGATGCAAACATTGTCCTAAATAAAGATTTATGTTGCTTTATTAGGAATCATGAAAATTCCAGAACATAGGGATAATTCTTTAGCTTTGATAAATGGAGTTCCTAGTATATATTAGGATGCCTTGCATAATAACATTGTTTTAGGAGATGGTAATGAGTGTACACAAGAGGAACATCCTACAAAAATGCGAGCTCCTAAAGTATACTTAGGAAATGCCATCACTAAGATCCCTTCCCAAGTAGATTCTTTCTATATGACCTTGCTAATCAATGGTAGATATGTAAAACATTGTATGATTGACTCTGGGGGTGCTATTAATATCATGCCTATGGGGGTCATGAAGGAGCTTGGGTTACAAGTAGATTGTAATTATGGGAGGTGTTATGCCATGGAAAGCATGTCCATACTTGTAATAGGAATCCTCAAAAGCTTGGAGGTCAAAATAGAAAATTTCCTAGAAGCTGCCTACAAGGTGGATGTAATGGTTGTGGATATCCCTCAAAACTATGACATGCTTCTATCATGGAAATGGACATCAGTGGTTGGGGGAAATGTTCAATTATATTTATCCTATGCCACCATCCCTATTAATGGACAAGATGTCATGCTAGAGAGAAAACCCATATTTGACACCACTATTGAGCAAGATGACCCAAATAATATGGTGACATTTTGTGATTTTGATATGGGCAATTTCAAAGTTGAGCCCATTCAATCTTCTCCTGAAATTTTAGACCCTATCATCACTGAAATTCAGAAGAGTCAAGAAGATTTATGGGACATGTTTTTTGATGCAGCTTGTAGTAAAGAAGGTTCAGGTGTTGGTGTGGTGTTTATTGCACCTAGTGGAAAGACATTTAAGTATTCTTTCTAGCTACTTTTTGAGTGCACCAAAAACGTAGAAGGATATGGAGCATTGCTAATAGGTTTAAACTTTGCCACTAAGTATGGAATTAAGAAATTATCAGCATGGGGAGAATCAAAATTAGTTGTATCTCAGATTACATTAGTTTATTCCTCAAAGAACAATGGATTGAAGCAATATGAATCAACTATCCAGGACTCATTGTAATTTTTTTATGCTTTCAACATTAGATGGTAGAGAGATCAAAAAACATCATGACAGATTTCTTGGTGAATGTTTCTTTAAAGAGTGATGATATCACCTTGGTTGGAGTCTCAAAGGTAGAAGTGAAGACTAGGCCCACCATACCTGATAATATCGGTAATTGGCAAGTATTTAATGATGGTGATGATTTGTTGAGGTTCTTGCGTTATATAGATGAATATGATAGTCAAGAAATTGACTTCAATGCTTTTGTAGAGACCATAAATGGCAAGGACATTGTCTTTGGGAATGAGATAGTACAGTTGAAAACAAATAAAATCTCAAAAGGATTGGTGTCTCTAGAGAGAGTGTTTGATAGTCAAGAAAGTCAAACAATGAAGCAGTCCCCTATAAATAAGGAGGACCTTGAAGAAATTAACCTAGGAACTGGATCATCCCCTGGGAAAGTTTACATTGGTAAAAAGATTAGCCCAAATATCAGATCCATGCTAGTTGCCTTACTTAGAAAATACAAACATGTTTTTGCATGGTCATATGATGACCTAAAGGCTTACAGGGAGGACTTGTTCTAGCATGAGACTTCCTTGAACCCAACTGCCAATCCTTTTAGGCAGAAGCAAAGAACAATTAACACAGTTCTCAGATCGAAGATGCAAGAGGAGTTAATGAAGCACAAAGATGGCAGAATAATCAAATCTATAAGGCATTCATCATGGGTTTCAAACCTATTCCCAGTAAGAAAGAAAAATGGTGACATTAGATTATGTGTGGATTTTAAAAACTTAAATCTGTTAACATTAAAGGATAATTACTCCCTCACAAACATGGAATCAATCCTACAAAAGGTTACACGTTGTGAACTACTATCCATGATGGATGGATTTTAGGGATACAACCATGTGAAGGTTAAGGAATCTGGGCAGTACAAGACTACCTTCACTACTCCATGGGGGACTTATATCTATGTTAGGATGCCTTTCAGACTAACTAATGCTAGGGTGAATTTCCAGAGAGCCATGGATATAGATTTTTTTGATTTGATAGACATCATTATGGTTGTTTATCAAGATGATCTTAAGCATTTTCTAAGAAGGCATAAGAGAATTGCTTGTATTTAGAGAAGGTATTCACCAAAGCCCGGGAATATGGGATTTATCTTAATCCTAAAAAGTGCCAATTTTCTATAACTGAGGGTAAACTGTTAGGACACATTGTGTCCAAGGATGGGGTAAGAATAGACCTTGAGAGAGTGGCGGCCATTGACAAAATACCCACCCCCAAGACTATAAAGGCCATCCAATATTTTTTTGGCCAAATAAACTTTGTCTATAGGTTCATATTAAACTTTGCTGAGATAGTAAAACCCATTTCTAAGATGTTGAAGAAAAGAGATACAATAGATTGGATAGATGCAACTTTAGAAGCCTTTGTAGCTATCAAGAGAGCCATCAAACAAGCCCCTATTCTAAAAGCACTTGATTTTAGTAAACCCTTTTAGGTTTTTTCCTTTTCTTCATTCCACACTGTAGTTGTTGTCATGTTACAGAAGAACAATGAGGGATATGAATAGCCTATTACTTTTTATAAGAAATCCCTCCAAGCAGTAGAACTCAAGTGTGACATCATGGAAAAGCAAGCCTATTCTTTGGTCAAAGATGTGAAAAATTTCAGACCTTACCTTGTAGGTGCCCAAGTTATAGCTTGTGCATAATGCAGCGGTAAAGGACATTTTTGTCCAATCAAAGACCATAGGAAAAAGATGCAAATGGATAAACAAAATACAAGAATTCAATATTGACATCCAGATTACCAAGTCAGTCTGGGGCATAGGTTTAGCAAAGCTCATGGAAGAAGAAAATTTGGATGCTTCCCAAATTAATACTTTGTCTATCTCAGAGGACAACATATGTAGTTTACAACATACTTCATGGTATACCAACATCTTGTATTTTCTAAAGCATGCGAAGTGTCCCGATGAACTCATTGACACTCTGAAAAGGACTTTGAAGCTGCAGGCCTAGAGGTATGTTTTTATTTATGGGGACTTATATTACAAAGAGAGATGGTTGTTGTTGTTATGCCTAGATAAGCATCAGGCTTAGGTAATGCTTAAAGATATACATGCATGAATATATGGGGGGCATTATATAGAAAAAACTACCACCCACAAGGTGTTAAGGGATGGATACTTTTGGCCTACATTGTTCAAGTATTCTCATGAATTTGTTAGGAAATGTGAACCTTGCCAAAAGTTTTTCAGGCAAGTTGAAATATGCAGGGGTATTACCTCTTCGACCTATGCAAGTGTAGGCCCCTTTTTATCAATGGGGTATAGATTTTATTGGGGAAATGACTCAAAGGTCTAGTGGAGGACACAAATGGATTCTTGTAGCCACAGACTATTTCACAAAATTGGTGGAAGCCATCCCCACTAGGAAGGCAACCAATAGGGTCGTAATTGATTTTCTGACAAGTAATATAATCACCAGGTTTGGAGTTCCAATCAGATTAATAATGGACAATGCAATGTGCTTAGGATCTGAGGAGTATACTGATTTCTACAGTACTTATGGCATCAATATCTCCTACTCATCCCCATACCATCCACAAGGAAATGGGCAAACCAAGTCCATCAACAAGAGTCTATTAAAGATCATCAAAAGGACTCTTGAGAAGAATAAAAATGCCCAAGATTCAAAGTTAAAAGCTGCAATATGGGCTAATAGAATCACCGTCAAGAAGGCTATTGGAAAATCTCCATTTGAGTTAGTATATGGCACACAGGTCAAACTGCCTATGAATAACTTCTTTCCAGTGTACAAGTATATTCAGGAGAATGAATGGGATATACCTGAGCCAATGGAAGAAAGAATGGAGCAGTTTGTAGAGCTTGATGAGATCATAAATGATGCACACAAAATAAACATGAAACTACAACAATGAAGCAAGTATCTATTTGATAAGAGAGCTTCAGAAAGAAAATTTGAGGTAGACGATTTAGTTTTGGCATGGAATGCAAGAGGCCAAGAAAAAGGAAAACATGGTAAGTTTGAAGCTTTGTGGTTGGGCCTGTAAATTGTTGTAGAAAAGCATGGTGAGGATTCCTATTTCCTTGCAAACATGAATGGTGAAGTGCAGGAACTGCCAATGCATGGACAATTCCTGTAACACTTCTTTTCTTGATCTCTTTCCATGCATGGTAGGTTTAGGGTGTGTACATATGGGTTAGGATTTTGTGGAAATACTCCTATTTTTTTTGAGTGGTCTTCTCTTCCAGAGATTTGCATCCTTGCTTTGACCTAAAGGATCAAACATCCCTAACTAGAGCCACTGTTGGAAGTGTCAAAATTTGGCTTTTAGATATGCCTATCTTGTGCTTTGAATCCTAGGGTTCAGGGCTTATGGAGAGTTTTATTTTGCTAAGTTTCTTCTTTGTTCTCCCTAGGCCATGATATGTTTCACAGTTGATCATCATCAACCAATTTCCTCACCTTAAGTCATGATCGAGAGGGTTCTTTGTCATTGGTTTACCGGCCCTGTGTGCTAGGTTTCTTTATCGGGTCGGTTACCTAAAGTGTATATTGCTCAAGGGTTATATTATTTGGCCAATGACTAGATCTTAGTCATAAATCTCCCTAGGCATGCCCCATAATACAATCACTTTACCCTTCATGAGTCACCACGTGCTTAAATTCCTCACTTAAGTGTTGCTCTTAGTATTCTTGTTGCACATGGTAAGCAAATCAAAGGAGATGTAAGCATGTGTTATCCCGCGAGAATGTTCATAGTGGATCGTACTTGCATGAGATAAGAAATAGTGCAAAGAAGCAAGGAAACGTTATCCGATAGTGTCTCCAGGATACCAAAAGGGTAGCGCAGGATAAGGAACAATGAAAGGAGTAATAAGCATATAAGCTTGTCCCGCGCTGTTCTTCAATATGGAGGTTAATGTTGTGGGATAAGAGAAATCAAAAGATACTAAGGAAATCCTTATCCCATGAAAGTTCCTACTGGTCAATAAAGGGCTGCAAGATAAGAAAGTAAGCAGTAGAAAGATAATTTTTTTATCCCATGCGTTTTCGTGGGGATAAGAAAAGGGTCGCGAGATAAGAAAGTGCTAAGCCAAAAGGCTTATCCCACGAGAATAAATCCATAGTGGGAAGACATTCTCAAGCAACGAAGGGACAAAAGATTATGAGCAATGCAGGATAAGGGAATGACTTTGCGGACATCCCAAAGGCTTATCTCACGAAGGTGAGCAGGGAAGGTTGTTATGACATGGGATAAGGAAGAATAGGAGCCGATGGAAGAAAAACTATAAAGGCTTATCTTGCGATGGTAAAAGGGGTGTTCCCAAGTGACACAAGATAAGAAAAAAAAGCAAAGACAAGAAAGACTTATCTCGTAGAGATAGTGAAAGCTATGAAAGGCTATGCGGGATAACTAAACACAAAGATTTCAAGGCTTGTGTTATCCCATATGATCAAAATGCCAAAGTGACATAGATTTTAATAAGTACAAGAAGAATTAAAGGTGGTTGAAGGAGTGATAAGGAGATGCCGCGTCATTAGTCAAAGGACCTCAAGAGATGATCTTGACCATTCCTTTCCATATCATTTGTTGAAATTCAAATTTAGCGCCAATGACTAGCTTTGCTTGGCACAGATGAATTAATGGTGATGCCATAAAAGAGAAATTCAGAAACATTAATCCACACCTTGCATCCGAGAAAAATCAGAGTAGATTCCAGTGAAGCAATGCATTCTCAAGTGTTTTCAGCCAGACAGAAACTAGTAAGTGAATTGTTTCTCCATCCTTTTGCATTTTTAAGCTATTTTAGTTGTGTGTGTGCACATAGTCTCTGTGTGTGCCATAGAGTCCATAGGTTTTGTATCTGCAAGCCTTCTTCACCTTAAAATTCAAAATGACTTCCCCAGCTAAGGAATCCGCCATCCCCACTTCTGAAAATGTCCCTAAGGTAGGTTCTAGCTCTGCAACACCAAAAATTACCCATATTGTCCCTATTGATGTAATTGCATCCATGCCAGCGATAGAGAATGCCCCTGTAGTTGAGCCAAACCCCAAACCCATCCTGCAAATATTTGTGGAGGCTAAAGCTAGCTCCCCTCCAAAAGAAAAGGCCACTAAAGCCAAGAAGAGAAGAGCATCACAAAAGCTACTATTGTAACTTCAGATAGTGAGTCTTCCGATGGGCCCACCCCTGCTCCTAAAACTAGAAAGCTGACCTAGAAGAGAAGGGGGGTTTCTCAAAAGACCTCTACAGAGGCATCTTTCGTTAAAGTCCCTCCTACTATAGAAAACATTCCTACTATAGTTAGCCCTCCTACCACAAAGAGCCCAGTTACACAAGAGCCAAACCCTTAGGAGGAAACCCCTTAGGAGCAACCCAAAGAAATTATGCCTGTGAAGAAACCTATTCCTAAGGCTACTAAGAGGCCCAGAACAAACCCCAATAAGAGGAGAGTCTTCTTGTTAAGTAGAGCTATCCATAGAGCCTACCACCCCTCTTGGTCCAGCTATGACCCTTAAGGAATTGCAACGAGATGTGGAGAAAAAGTTAGAAGAGTTTGCACAAAGACCAACAAGGCAAAGTAGAAGCTTGCACCAAGATCTTCTTGAGCTATTTGAGGGCTCAACAATGCAAGACAATCTTAGGATTGTGTTCAATGAAAAAGAGGTAGAGTGCAAGGATGACCACACAAAGGAGAGGGGGTGGGACATCTTTTATTATTTCTATGGGAACAGAGATAAGCCTGCTCTAGTGTCTAATCCTTGGAGATTGAACTTGGGGAAGCTAGTGGTGCCCAATGTGTTTGTAGAACCAATGCTGATCAGAGCATTGGGTAAAGCATATCACCTACCAAGTCTAATAGTGAGGACTACAAAGGGCTATGTCTTGGTTGACATTTCTCACAAAGCAATTATAGAATACTTTGATTTAGATGGGTCTTCCCTAAGGAGTATTAACAAGGATAGCTTGCAAAGAGACTATCAATACAAAAAGGATAGATACAGAAAGGATCTTGTCCCCCCTTTCATGAGAAAGCTCTTCAAGAATTCACAAAATTATGTTTTACCATCAAAGAAGGAGCCCTTCAAACTGGAGTGTTTTGAGCCCTACTTCAATAAGACATACTATTATTTAGGCCAGATACTTGGGATGGACTATGGGTTAACTCAAATGCCCATTGATTTTATGATGCTAGCTATAAATATCCAACACCCCTCGATTAATGAATTTTATGATTTTGCTACCATAATTCAGGACAAAATTCACAAGGGATTGATTAGAGCAGAAAGGAAGGATGAGAAGTTGGATTTCAGGCACTACTCATTATTGTGTCATTTAATTCTTTTCCAGGATAGGTCCTATTGGGATGCTGAATTAAAAATAAGGGTCAATGACCCACATATCGATTATGAATGGCTAGTACAAAGATGGACCCAAGTCTGGGATAAAGGGTCTAGGTATGGGGACTATTGCATATTCTTTGATCATTTTGTCATGAAGGTTTTGTCAAGGTTGGGAGTTGCATTGCCTAGGTTTCCTGAGAGCATCATTAAGATCTTGAGAATAATAAGTTGCAGGGCTAAAGGGCTAATTTATCCAAAGGGGGATTTCACCATAGCTTTGGAGATTTCTTCTTTTATAGAAATTTCACAATTATCAGGGTGCCCTATCTGATTCGATGGATGTGGGAGATGCAACTATGTAGCTGCTTCCTCCTTCTTCAGGTTTTGCCAATTTTTGTTTCTCCCAGGTTGGCATTTATTGAGTTCATTTGGTAAATAATGTGGATGGAAATGGAGCAGATTAAAACATATAAGAAAGGGAAACTTCTCCCTAGGGTAATAGTTTTTGAATAATTCACTGTGGGTTGTGATGTCTTGGAAAAGGTGCAAGACTTTTTGGTAAAAAATTATAGGTTAAAAGTTTCTTGGGTTAGACATTTTGACCCCGAGGGATGTATTAGTGACATTAGGGTGACTAAATTGAAAGAAAAGGGTTTCTTCCATTCCTTTGATGAAAGGGAAGATTTAATTAGAAATTTTTATCCAGATGAGGCTATCCAAAGAAGAAAGAAATGGGAGCTTATGAAGAAATTGGAGAGGGAGAGGAAGGAAGAAGACCCTAATTTGGAGGGATATTTTACACATTTTCATAATGAATTTGCAAGAATGTCTTTAATGGTCTGAATGTCTGATAATATCATAAAGAATGAGATGGACAAAAGAGAGGTGAAGGAAAAGGGGATGAAATTTGAAGAGAGGTCAATTGATACTTCCCCAAAAGTTTTCAAGATGAAGGGAAGCACAATTGTGGTGGAGGATTTGCCTCTAGGAACCTCTCAGCCTGACACACAAAAGAAAGGACAAACTACTATTGAGAAGGTCAGGAGGATTGAGAGAGGGAAAGAAAAAATCTATGATTTTCTTGATGTCCAGGAAGATTTTGATGCCAGTGTGCCACCACCCTCTCCCCCATGAGATACATTTCATAAAGATGAGTCAGTTGAGATCCTAAGTGATAGGGATGAGGCTATTATTCCAAGCATAATCCCTGAGGAAGAGGTTGATGATGGGAGAATAATTACCTCTAAGCAATTTATGGCATATGATAATTTTGTCAATACTCTTGAATTTAGGTCTTTTTGGCTTAGAGATAAATTGAAAGACTTGTCTAATGATGAGATCAAAGATTTTGATAGAGACAACTTCAAATGTACCCTTGAGGAAGGCAGGGAGATGGTGGCAAAAAGTGATATTCTCTTGGTGTCTGGATGGGGCCTTGAGAAGATTTTTCTTTTGGATTAGATCATGGGGCAGAAGGATCCCACATTTGCTAAAGAATTTGGAGAACATGGATCAAGGGTCAACATAAGCCTCAAGGCATTTTCTTTGTGGGATAAAGCTCCAAATACACAAAAATCAATGGTCCTACAAGGGGGATAGTAAAAGACATGGGATGCAATAATAAGGACATTAGAAGATACCACTACCTTAGAGGCTACTAATATAACATCTCATGTAGCTAAATTTGCCCAATTTCTTGTGGAGGATTTGGAAGAGAAACATGAAAGGCTCAAGGACATGCATGCGGCTCTCAATGCAAGCCATAACAATTTATTTATTGAAAACATTGCATTGAAGGACAAAATTAATAAAATGACTGCAAAATCTTCAAGAGGCATACGACCTGAGGAATTGGAAAGAATGAATAAAGAATTGCAAGATACTAAGGTTGAAGATGAGAAGAAGTATTTTGAGATTAGAAAATCTTCAATTTTACAGATTTCTAATAAAGTTAATGAAAAATTGAATGAGGTGCACACCTCTTATTCTTTGACGTTATAGCTCCTCAGCTAGCTAGATGAAATTATTTTATTCTTTCAACCTGTCAGGATTACTTGGCTACCAAAGAGTTAAATTCTAAAGGAAGTCCTATTGGTAGTCGAGAATGTGCCCTCTCCACCCCAAATTGTGGGGATAACATGGAAAAATTATAATCTATTGATTAAGGAGTTGCCTTACATTGAAGAATAAAAGAAAGAATTTATGGGCATGATTGAATCCTTCCAAGGACTACAAAAGTGGGTTATCCCCACTATTTTGACAGAAGAAGGATAGATCAAAAACTTGGATGAATGGAAGCAGGGTTTCCAAGATGCCATTAGTGTAGTTTTGAATTCATTGCCTGCAAATCTTGCTCAAAATGATACATATCACAATATCATTGACAAAATCATGCAAGTTGATTTGATGTATCATAGGTTCACATTGGAAGCTGCAACTGTGCCAGCCCATATAACAAAAGAAGCAATGAGTAAGCTACAAGGCTTAATGAATTTTGTTTGGCTAGTTGATGAAATTGCCATATTGCATAAAAAATACTGTTCCTTGGAAGAGGACCACCCTGAAGAGGAGGACTAGTCTAAGTCTTTCTATTTTTGTTTCTCCTAAAAGTTTTTCATAGGTTGTCCATTTTGGGAGATTGATAAGAACACTTAGTCATCAAGAATCAGTCTCCAAGACACCTGCTACCAAGCGTCAAGATGCACTTTTTGATCTTGATAGGAGCATATATAAAGTACCAGTGTAAGGACACTTTTTGTAGACCTGCAACCCTATCTCCCAGGATGATGCCTTCACAATTGCCTTCATTTAATGCATCAAAGAAGATTGCATGCAAAAATGTAAGGACATAAGCCTTAGGGAATATTGTAATGCAATAGGATTTTGACATGTGTCTTCTTTGGCCTGAAGCTTGTTTTTTCTCCCTTGTGTTATAAAAGGGAATTTAAGGCCGAGAAAAGGGATTCCAATTTTTTTGATTTGTATGTACTAAGAAATCTTAAGAGTAATACGTAGACAGTTAAACTTTTGCAGGTTTAATGTACTAAGTAGTTTATCATGAATGCATCAATCTTATCTTTAAGATCACTAAAGAGAACATTCCTTGCTTGATCCTATTTCTTATGTTATATTGTATGAGTTAAAGTGTTAATGAAATTTTTAGCCTGTCTTCTCCAATGGAGAATGTGTGTCTTTTGATGGGTTTCATTTCAAGAAAATGAATTAAATTTTGTCTTAAGCGCTGCAATATTGGTGTAAGAAAGTGTGAGGAGGGTATGAATGCATTTTTAGTTTAAACATTTTAAGTAAGTCTAATATATTTAACATAGAGTATTAATGCTGACAACATGATGTTGTTTATCATTAAGCTTGTTATTTGACTCTATATTCCCTTAGAATAGGCACTGGTGATACCATCCTTAGTTTCAGGGTCAATCAATTCAAATCATCTTTCATTTTTGTTTTAGGATTAATCTTAGAGTAGAATAGTTTAGAGCCAATTTTCAATGCATGTGAGAGTGATATAAGCTAAGGTTCAAGCCATAATTTATAGTTTATCCTTCTTTCCTTGGCATATTTTTATTAAAATCATCTGCTACATAGTGCAATGTTTTCTTGTAAAATGATAGATGTCGTTATAATATTGCAATAGGTATACCCACCTAGGTCCCGCAGAGCCTAAAGAGTAGAATATTGTAGCCTTTGTGCTGAATCTTGTTCATTGGCCAAATCCAATCCTATATCTATTTATGAGTTATTGGCTGTTCCTCTAGGATTGAGGATCTATTGATTTGGGAACCAACAAGAGGGAGAGGGAGGGAGAGGTGGAGGGAGAGAGAGAAAGAGATATAGAGAAAGTGGGAGAGAGGGAGAGAGAGAGAGAGAGAGGGAGAGAGATTCAGAAAGAGGAAGAGAGGGAGAGAGATAGAGAAAGAGGGAGAGAGGGAAAGAGAGAGAGAGGGGGCATGAAGGTAAGGAGAGTGATATAGAGAAAGAGGGAGAGAGAGATAGATAAAGAGGGAGAGGAGTAGATAGACAAAGAGGGAGAGGAGGAGATATAGAACGAGGGAGTGAGGGAGATTGAGAATGAGGGAGATAGGGAGAGAGATAGAGAATGAGGGAGAGAGATAGAGAGTGAGGAAGAGAGATAGAGAAAGAGGGAGAGGAGGTGATAGAGAAATAGGGAGAGAAGGAGATAGAGAATGAGGATAGGAAGATAGATAGAAAAAGAGGGAGAAAGAGATAGAGAGAGGGAGAGAGATTGAGAAAGAGGGAGAGAGGAAGATAGAGAAAGTGGGAGAGAGAGGGGTCATATGGGGTCCTAAAGGGTCTCACATGTGTTAGAATACCATATGACCCCTTAGGACACCACTTGACACATTAAGAAATCATATTTCCCTAAGGGGTCATATGGTCTCATAAGGGGTCATGTCATGTACTAGGACATTTAAAGGGGTGATATGGTGCCTTGAGGGGTCATATGGTGTCCTAGGGGGTCATATGGTGTCATTAGGGGTCATATGATCCCTTTTAACATCCTAGTACATGATATGACCCCTAATGACACCATATGACCCCTCAGGACACCATATGACCTCTTAGGACAATATGATGTCCTAATGGGTCATATGGTGTCGTTAGGGGTTATATGGGGCTGCTAGGGGTAATATGGTGTCATTACGGGTCATATGGGATATTAAGGGGCCACACATGTGTTAGAGCACCATATGACCCATTAGGACACCACATGACCCTTTAGGACATCATATTTTCCTAAGGGGTCATATGGTATCACAAGGGGTCATGTCGTGTAATAGGATGTTAAAATGGGTCATGTTGTGTACTATGAATATAAAGAACAATGGAGAGAGGGAGTGAGATAGATAATGAGGGAGAGAGAGGGAGTGAGATGTAATGCCCTGCTAGGAAACCTCAAAGGGATAAAGCTAAAACACACAAATGGAGTGAAATAATTTTTTTCTTAAAAGTTAAACACAACATTAAGATACAACAAGATATCAAAGTTTAGATTACATAGCGGAAGACTACACCTAACACCTAAAGAGTTTCCCAACGTGATTACTTAATTACACATTTAACTTAACTCGCGCTAATTAATCCAATAAGCTGATTATCTTATAACGAGATGATTCTTAAACAAGGATAATTTCTTTCAACAAGATGAAAATATAGATCACAAGATAAGGTTCATCCATAAGATTTATTCATACCTTATGCTCAAGCTTTTCATAAAAATATAAGCCATGCATCAAAATTCATAACACACTTGAATTTTATCATAAACTAATGGGATCTTTCCATGCATTCTTAATTTCATTAACAACAACTGAATGCATTCTATCGTTCAAAACTACATTCTTTCATGATCCAAATTACATCATTTAAAAGATGAGTGCATACATGCATTTAAGAATAATTTCATCAAAACCACTTATACATTCTAACATGATGCCATCCATACATGCTAAAACTAAAAAGAGAATCATAAGAGCATAAGCATCACATAACACCAAATTGATCTCAGAGTTCACCCCTAAAGGGCTACATCTCCGGGTTTGCTCAACTGCAAGACCCCTCTGATAATTAAATAAGCTCATAATACATAAGGTTCACATTATTTACAATCCTGCCATCAAGGCAAAACATAACCATTATACAAACAACCACATCAGTCAATAAATACATAAACGATCCTTGAAAAGGAAAGAATCCAACTGAACATAATTGAAGCTAATACAAGGGTCCACTGGAGCATCCGTAAAACTAAGCCATCGCAACCCAAAGTCTAGCATGATATCAGGTACTCACAAGGGCATATGCAACAGGTCGACTCCACAAAAGTACTTCTATCAAGACAATACAACAACACACTAGCGAACGTAGGGACAAGTGTCATCACATGACCTAGTATGGCTACCATGGCAGGTCTTCATAGGTTCTGGCCCCATACATTGGGTTACCCTGGTAACCTATTCCGAACCTCCAGCCCATCCAAGCCTCATGTGGACCCACACATCCTTTCGTGAAGACAAGGATGATGGTTTGCCATTTTTGGCCTTCTCACAGCATGTCGAGTCTGTGTTAGCACTCATCCCATGTGTGAGGCACAATTATCTTACTTAGAGATTCATTAACAACACTCTAATATACTATTAGGTTATCACTTATTAGACTCACTTTTGATGGGTTACCCAACAGCCACTTTGGGCACGACCCCCAATCGAAAGCCACTTTCCCTTATGACACTAGACTATACTCAAACGAACTCAAAAACCAATGAATACACATGGTCAAGCAAACAAAATTCAAAATGGTGGGAACAACCATTTGGTCAAACATGACACATATGAGGTGCACTGACAGACGGTACTCTAACTAGAGATCTGACCAACTATGGTCAACCACAAATCATCATTCGACACCCGCATAAAGGATAAGACCAGTTATGACACCTCCACAAAACAACAGTCAAAGTCGAGACTGAGGACTGAAAGAGGTACCCCAAACCAATCATACAAAAGGGTCCAATCAACAAATCAAGGCTTGCCATTACTTAAGCAAAAGTGAATACAAAAATTAAACTTGCAAAGGCAATAACTGGAAAAGACAATCTTTTTCCATATTGATTTAAACATTTAAAGTCGATCAAGATTTCTAAATGATCTAAGTTTCCAAAATACACTAACAGGAAATCATCATTACAAGGTGAATTACAATACCACAATTGCAATAGAACCATTTGTCTATTTCCCAATAGAGGAAAAATATAATTAAACCATTTATTTTACTAAATGAGAATATCAGTAACTTAACAATTTTCCAAACGATACTATATTAAATTTTCCAATAATCCCAATAGCATATCGATTAAATTTCCAAAATGTCCAATGATAAAATATCTTATTATTTCATTTCTAACATTTGCAGATGACCTATTAACATTCAATTCTTCAAATAGAACATTCTTGAATAATATATTTTATCTCAAAAATTTTCCAATTAAAGTAATACTCTATCTTTTTCCAAAAAGATACTTCCCCAAAACCCAAAAATAAATATTAATTTATATATATTCATTAACCCACAATTTATAAAATATACACAACTAATAATTAATAATACACAATAATCCAATTAAATATTAATTAATATATATATATATATATATTAATCTTCATTAATAAAATATATATTAATAATAATTTAATAATGCACAACTTCCAAATTAAATATTAATTACTATATATATATATTAATTTCCATTAATAAATATATATTAATAATAACTAATAATCAATTAAAAATTATATATATATAAAAAAAAACTTTAAATTTTCACAATTTTTTTTTTAAAACCTAAAAAAAATAATAAAAAAAAGAGGGGGCGACGAGGGCAGTCGGGCCCACCTTCCAAACGCGGAGGTTGAGGCGACCGTGCCCTAGCCGTGGGGTGGCACCATCGCGGGGGTTGTAGGTCCCACGATGCCCACACAGTGGATGCAGGGTACTCTGCGACCACCACAGGGGTTGCAATTAACTGCGTCCGCCGCCGGTCGTAGACTTGCGCAGGGGGAGGAGACGTGGGTAGAGCCTCCGCTCCCCGCCCTCCAACCCTAATGAAAAAATATATTTATATATTTTTAAACAAAAATATTTCGATTTAACATTAAAAAAAATTTGATTTTCGATCATCCATATTGGTTTTATATTATTATTATTATTATTTTTTTTGAAAACCAACAAACCCCCATTTTTTAAAATAGTCTCATAATGAGTCTTAAAATAAAAATTTCCAGAATGATAAGGTTTCCAAATTTAGAGGAGTTTGTTGAATAACCTTCTAAAATAAACAATTTTGGACAAAAAGGAGCTCATATCTCATGCAAGGATTCAAGCAATAAGCCAAACTTTGACTAATTTCACTATAATTCTTAATCTTGAGCAATCAATGGAGAATTTACAACAAAATTTACATGAAGAACATTCAAGCACAATTTTTTTTTTATATAAAACAATTAACCAAATTGGTAAACAAATTCCTATCTCAACAAGCATTCCTGGAGAAGATCTGACAGAGAGCCCCAACTTGCAGCTCAAGAACTCCTCCTTCCAAAACCCCCAAATTTTCCATCCAAAAATATTTTCCCCAAAAAAAACAATCTCCCCTATTTTCCAAAAGTCTAGGTTAAATGGGAGAAGTTTGATCAAAATTTTATTTTTGGAATTAAAATATTTTATTTAAAATAATTCCTCAAAAATCATTCTTTTAAACTATATCAATAAATTAATTTTGCTTTTCAATTTAAAAAATTGATTTTCTCAAATAATTGAAATTAATCTTTCTATTTCAAAAATGCCAAAAAGATTAAATTAATTCTATTTCAATTAAATTTAAATCTTTCTTTTCCAACAACATAAACATATTAAGTTTAACATTAAAATTGACTATTAATTGAACTTGCTCCTAATTTACATCGAGAAATTCAAATAACAATTAATCACATAAAAAGGGAGCCTATTTAATTTAGTCCCCAAATAAACTAATGTATAAACACACATTAAATAAAATTAAAGATTAAGGGTTAATTACTCGATTTAACCACACACACCAAACACGCAACCCAAGAAAGCCACACAGACAGACGACCCGCATACCCAATCAAAGGGGATACCAATGACGATTGACAACACTCACTTGAGCATGACTATGGTCAAATGAGGTTATCATGACCACCTAATCCAACTCTAAGGATTGAAGGGGTACACTCAAACCTACAAATTCAGGCGGTGATGAACCTCGCACCCATGCAGTACTGTACCTGAAATCTCCTGCAACCAAGAGTCATACATGCATACATATATAAATTTAATGAAAGTGTTAGCCTGAGATAATAACACGAAATAGGAGAATTAATAACTTGCATACGAATTGATATGAAAACCACATTAACAGGTATGCACTAAATCAAAATATCTGACTATAATCGTTATATTATGATAAACTAACCAAGGTCAAACCAAGATTAGAAATTGATTAAGGCAGGGGTACTACATGAGATTGAGAAAGAGGAAGAGAGGGAGAGAGCTAGAGAAATAGAGAGAGAGGGAGAGAGAGAGAGGGGGGTGGAGGGAAGGAGAATGATATAGAGAAAGAGGGAGAGAGGGATAGAGAAAGAGGGAGAGGAGGTCATAGAGAATAAGGGGGAGGATGAGATAGAGAATGAGTGAGAGAGATAGAGAATGAGGGAGAGAGGGAGAGTGAGGAAGAGAGATAGAGAAAGAGGGAGAGAAGGAGGTATAGAATGAGGGAGAGAGGGAGATAGATAGAAAAGGAGAGAGAGAGAGAGAGAGAGAGAGAGAGAGAGAGAGAGAGAGAGAGAGAGAGAGAATGAGGGAGAGAGGAAGATAGATAGAGAAAGAGAGAGAGAGGGAGATAGAGAATGTGGGAGAGAGAGGAAGAGAGAGATAGAGGGGGTGGTATGAAGGAGAGTGAGATAGAGAAAGAGGGAGAGAGGGATAGAGAAAGAGGGAGAGGAGATGGAGAAAGAGGGAGAGAAGGAGATAGAGAATGAGGGAGAGAGACAAAGAGGGAGAGAGGGAGAGTGGGTAAGAGAGATAGAGAAAGAGGGAGAGGAGGAGATAGAGAAAGAGGGAGAGAAGGAGATAGAGAACAAGAGAGAGAGGGAGATAGATAGAGAAAGAGGGAGACAAGGAGATAGATAAAGTGGGAGAGAGAGGAAGACAAAGAGAAAGATAGAGAGAGGGAGATATAAAATGAGGGAGAGAGGGAGAGAGAGGGAGAGAAGGAGAGAGATTGAGAAAGAGGGAGAGAGGGAGAGAGATCTCTTTGTGTGTGTATCTCTCTCTCTATCAACCGCCCTTCCCCCTCTTTCTCCATCTCTCTCTCTATCAACCTCCCTTCCCCTCCCCCTTTGTGTGTGTGTGTATCTCTCTCTATCAACCTCTCTTCCCCCTCTTTCTCCATCTCTCTCCCTCACTCTCCCTCTCTCCCTCTTTCTTTATCTCTCTCCCTCTTTCCCCCTCTCTCCCTCAACCTCCCTTCCCCCTCTTTCTCTATGTAGATATATGAATATATGTTATTGTACTTATATAAAATTGTGTGTACTTATACATGAGTACTTATATGAACATATTCTACGTTAACATATGTGAATTTTAAAGAACATAACCCATACACGTTACTAGGGAAGTAAAACAATGTATGAGTTATTATTATGTACAAAAAACCATATGCGTTATTATGAAAATTAATAACCCGTACGCATTATTTGAATATTAAAAAGCCATACGTGTTTTGCCTTGTACTTAGCCTTGGATAACAAGGCCAAGGCTTGGGTGCCTTATTTCCCTCCTTTCTATGTGTTTTCTTCTTCCAATTTGGTTTCTCAACTTCATCGCCATTAGGTTTACTCATTATCAAGTGGGTATTTGTAAAATTGCCACCATAATTTCATCCATCTTCTGAGATTTCTAGCCATATAATTTTTTTAAAATTTGAACAATGTTAACATATTAATCTTGAATTTCTCTTACAAGTGTCTCTAGAGTTCTCAAAGATAGACATATACCATTTTTTTAATAAATTTTGAAGTACTTATCCAAATTAAAAAAAAATAAAATATTATTGTTCTACACTTCATTCTTTATACTTAAAAAAAATTTGAATTTTTTATTATTTTGGTCCAAGTTATGTGACACGCATGAACAAGTATCTAATTTTCAGGATGTGTTCACTTTGAAAAATCATTAAAAAAAATACTCAACAAAAAATTACAAAAAAATACACTTCTAGTGCTTTGTCTTAACTATCTTTCTACCAAAGGGTTTTTTAAAATACTAAATGCAACTATAAATTTTTTGATGTGCACGTTAGACACTATGTTATGTTTTTTTGAAAAAAAACAAGAACACTTTTGTGTGCATGGAAGATGTGACCCACTTAATCTTATCCAATTTAAAAAACCCTTAGTAGTTTGGAAACTAGATTCAGAGTACTACAATCTTTGTTTTTTGGGTATCTTCAAATTTTGAGTGGATGAGTCTCAAATTGCTCCTCCAAGTTTAGGTTTAGATGATTTTAGGAAAAAAAGTGTCCACTTCTACCCTCTTTTTGTTCACCATCTTGGTGCACTAGTTTGTAAACTAGATTCGGAGTACTACAATCTTTGTTTTTTGGGTATCTTCATTTTTTGAATTGACAAATCTCAAATTGCTCCTCCAAGTTTAGGTTTAGCTGATTTTAGGAAAAAGGTGTCCACTAATACCCTCTTTTTGTTCACCATCTTGGTGCACTTACCCTCCTATGATAAATTGAAATGAAATGGAAAGCGTGCCTTGTTAGGTCACATGCTAGATTTAAAATTGAAATGCTTAACTGGAGTGTTACCTTTATGAATCTTATTTACCTTGAAGTCTTCATGGAAAGGCTGATGTTGTCATGTAATAATTCATGGCTGTCTTCAAAAGAACTTGATAATGGAAGCCATCTTGAATACTTGAAATTTAAATACTTGATCTCTCCTTCGATGCTCTAATGATGCTTGATCACTTGCTCACTTAAATTTTAAAAATTGTAATTGGAAACTTGTGGAGAGATTTTTTAAATGAGGGGAAGACTTAATTTTATACCTACCCTCATGAAACATATTTAAAAGTTATGAAGAAGGCCGACATAGGAAATAGGTACCCGCTCAAAATTTCTCAATCATTAGAGGGTTTTAAATTGGGACCTTTAGGTCTAGACAAAGGCGCTAGATGTCCTTGTCTAGGAGGACAAGTGCCCTTGTCCAGTCCATCTGGGTTGAACAAAGTGTTAATCCTATGAGGATACAGTTAATACTGAGAGGGGGGGGTGAATCAGTATTAAGAACAATTGAAACTTTAAACCCAAAATCAAACTTATATCAGATGTGAAACCATTTAAAAAATGTCTCAACTTCTTTAATCAAATCTAACAACCTCTTTATAAGATTTACTTAACACATTAATCAAATCATTTACCACAATTACCAATAGTTTCACCACCAAAGTAATCATATAAACTTGATCATTTATCAACTCATTAACCTTATCAATCAGATCAAAAAATTTCTCAAACAACTTCTTATCAGTATTGGTAACCTCTGATAAACTTATGATAAAACATCATAAACGGTGTCTGAGAAATAATGCATGAAATCAAACATAAACAAGAACATCACATGAAAAACATTTCACACATGAACACCATAAGTTTTTGACATGAAAACACAAATAGGGAAAAACCACGGTGGGAGTTGGCACCCACAAATATATGTACTCTTTTGAAGTATGCCCTATTAGGAGCTTACAATACACTCGGTTAGGAGCATACCCTGTTAGGAGTCACCCGGTTAAGGGATCTGCCTAGTATCCCGATTAGGAGCTTGATGATCTGTTAGGATCAATCTCATGAGAGGATTTAACACTCTTTTGAGAGCTTCCTTGTTAGGGGACTTAAATGTTTAAGGCCTGTTAGGACCTACCCGGTTAAGGGATTTAACCTGCTGCAACTGTTAGGGAACAACAATAAGAAAATGATCTGTTACTTGCACTTCTCTGCTTTCTTGATTAGAACCAGTTATGCACAACACTTTGCAACTCTTAGGAAGATCTCACACTTCACTTGGATGGATTAACACATTCTCTAAGACCACCGACACAATAAATATCAATTGTGTCATCCTAAATAGCCATCTCAACTAGGTTGGCCACTGAACCCTAATTACAACTTGAATTTACAATTCAAATAATAAGAGATCATCACAGATCGATATACAGATCATTACAAAAAATTACAATGCAATATCAATCATCGGTTGATCATAGCCCATCACAAAAATCCAATATGTACCAAAGTCAAACCTCAAAACACTCTACTAAGTGTTTCGTTGATTCCCAAGAAATTATTCCTTGAATCGCACCAAAACAACAATTAAATCTTTTCATGTGGGTTGTGTCATATTACTAACTTCATGTAGACTCACCATTGATCACCATCATAACATAAATCATTACCGATTTGATGATTTCTTCACTAGTCTTAAACCCTAGCAAAACTTCATCATAAATTTGAAACAAGCCTTCCGGTAATCTTCACAAGTTCTGGTTCTAGTCATATACACCTTTCCATGATACAAGTTCACCATCCAAACTGCAAATCACCAATCATTGCCGATCATCGGATCCAATTAAAATATCTTTTCTTTACCGGTTAAAGTCCTATTTCACAAACTTTAGTTCTTAGCTAGTAAACCCTTCTTCCGGTAAACCAAATCACTAAGATAACAAAAAAAAATATCAGTACCATCAATTGACACCAGTTGCCATCAATGATAACACAAATAACTGATCATTGTCATCTATTCATAGAATCTCAATCTCTTCATCACAAATAGACTTCTATCCTTTACTCGTGTAGTCATCCAACTTCAACTGCATCAGTTATGCCAAATGCGAACAATATCCCCCTTTGGCATTGATGGCAACACCAATCAGAGTAACATCATCATCTGCAACTTTCTTTCTGGTTTCACATCATCTGTCAGTTCTCTTCCTTTTGGCATCTCCCCCTTAACCAATTCTTCTCTCAATATGATCTTCAACTTCTATATCTGATTTCTTTTCTTCTCCAATATCTGCTATATCTGATTATTTCTTTTCTTCTCCCCCTTTGACAACAATTATAAAGACATAAATCATGCTAACTTCAATAATAGCTGAAATACTATTTATTCTTAAATAAACTCATAAATCAGTTAATAAGTCTATTTCATTCCACTTTTCCATCCATAGCTTCATTTTCTCAATCCATTTAAATCGTAATAAACAGGAAATTTCTATAAAAGATAAATATTCTTCATTCAATAAATTGATATAAGTAGTATCTCAATCATACAATACTTAGGCATTTCAATTTGCCATAAGTTCAATAACAAAATAATACAAAGTAAAGGGTGAGATGCGTCCGTTGATCTGCAACCCAAGCTATCATCAATGCAATCTTTAGCATGAAGATGAGAACAAGATTTAGGCAATTTTTCCGTCCAACCTTGAAGCTTACACTTCCCTAGAATTCTTAGTCAATCAAGAATACCCGACCTTGCACGAATTGCTTAGCAAAAGAATTCAAAAGACAAGATGGAATTTGGTGCGTGCCTAGATGATAGATGCAATTCATTTTTCTAATCCCATTAAGAAACATGCAAGATCAATCAAGGATGTGGTGGAATGGATAAATAAAATAATTCCATCTATTTCAATGGTTATTCAATTGATTACTCGACTGAGTATAATGCCATGCATAGAAAATAATATAGTTTGGAAAAAGAAATCTCTTTCTCTATAATCCACATTCGGAACCCATCCTGGAAGGTAACTTTCCACAAACACAAGCATATCTAGCTTTGTTCACATGAATCTAGAATAAATATTTATAGAAGACAATCTTTTGCCTTTCAATTCTAGCTTCCTATTTCTCATAAGAATACAATGTTTAAAGAAGACAATCTTTCATCAAGTAGAAATAGAAATAATCAATCTTTCGTTAAAACCAATTCTATCTGCCAAGAAGAAATCTTTCATGGATAAACAAATATACATCTGAAAGAAAACAATCTTTCGCTTCTATCTTTCAAGCAATTTAAAGACAAGAATTAAATATTAAGAAGGTGTAACACATGTATGTATCTTTACATAGAAATTGAATAAAATGAGTACACATTCTTTTATTTAGTTATCAAAACATTTAAATGGCGTAATCACTAACATGCATTCCATTTCTTTTGGTTTAGAATTCTAAGTTTATATCATCTAAGCTCTCTATCTTTCCATGTGTCTTGGTTCATATACCTCTTTTCTCGAACAACATGTTTAGTTTAATACTAATATGTGACTTTTCATGATTTAAAAACTCAACTAATTGATTTCACTGATTTTCCATACAATCTAACATGATGAAAATTCATAAAGCGCCTATCTATATGGATTTTCAAATGAGACACCTAATAACCATCTTTAATTTTCATGCAAGGATCTAATTTGAAAGTGCAAGTCTTTTCTTTATGATATCAAAATAAACTTCACTATTTAATAAGTCATAATCCTATTATTTCATCTTCTTCAGGGTTCAATTTCAAAGTTTCTCTCTCTATACTCTTACTCTGTTTCTAGAGGATTTGGTGGTCTAATTTCTATGAATTTCACTTATGTTTATCAACAATCTTTAAGAAAATATTTTATTATTGCATCTATATTTACATGATCGTATTTAAAAAAATTAAAAATGGTTCATATCATAATTCTAACTCTTCCATTAGAATATTGCATAAATCTAAAACTAGATCATTCTTTATCTCTTAGACCTCTACAACAAAACATGCTAGATTTGAGCTTGCCTCAAGAAACACGATCCATGTCTATTATGATCCCTGATAACTTCAAACTGTCTGCAATACGTGCGGATTCTAATTGCTTTCCCCCTTGGCGCTCTTCTATCTCACGAGCTCTCTATTCCTAGTTCTTATCCTTTCTATATTTTGAGAATTTCTCTATTAATAATAAAACAACTAACACTCATTCAAGAGCCTAACCCTTAAGTTCGATGCTAAATCGGAGATGATCATCGTCGATCTTTTACGACTCGGTCGTAAACACATCTAAATCTCCACTACTTTTCTCTTCCACATTCCATTCTCTAATCCTTCATTGCATCTCTCTTCCTCCTCTCTTCCAAATCAATGGCTTATATATAGTGTTGTCATCTACCTTCTTTCCTACTTTCTGGATATTTCTCCTAGTGGTAGATTGATTCTAAATGACACCACACATGGTTTAATTACATCATAACAGTCCTAATCGGAATCAAACACCTATGTGTGCACCATGCAAAGTTATCCATTATCTACTTCGTGACATCAAACCACTAAAGTTGTTAAGTTCATAATTATTGATGATACATGTGGCTTTTGACTCTCATACTAAGTCGACTTTACAAAAAATGACTTCCTTAAAACATGCAAAGTTAATTTAAACTAACTTCTTACTATACACATCGATCAAGGTGTAGAGATTGGTGGGTTTACGTGGGCTGGTAAACCACGTCTCTATTAATTCATGCCACATTAAATGGCAGTACCAACATGTGAGAAGGTGGAGATTTGGGTGGATAATTGGAAATGACACGGACTCCCTCCCTTCCATACGTGGAATAGTCAACATCAACTTCCATTCCTTACCATTAGCAGCTACGTGGGTTTGACTATGACCATGACATTAAACCTTGTCACCACATGACTTTCTAGACGTGGCTGCAACTGTTAGGCCCAATATGGAAAGCTAATGTACTGAGAGGGGAGGGGTGAATCAGTACTTCAAAACTTTTCTTCAATAATAACTTTACTGTTATGCATAAACCAAATAATGCAATAACATAATATAAAGCTAAAACAAATAGATAAAAATCATACATGATTCACTCCATAACACATATATTTTGGTTACGTAGAAACTCTTGGTTAGAGAGAAAAATTGTGGTGGGGATGGCACCCACAACTTCACTACTGCAATAATAAAGGTTGCTCGGTTAGAGCTACATGTTTAGCTATTTCTGATAGCTTACCCTGTTAGGAGTATCAAGATCTGTTAGATCTACCTTGCTAAAGGATTTTACAACACTTAATCTAAATGCTGCACCTGGTTAGAGGCTTTACAATTTATAGACTTGATTAGAGTCTTTTACCCTGTTAAAGGTTTCTCTTACAACTTCAAAATATTACAATAAAATCTTTACAAATATCTGCAACTTTACATCTGAAATGTTATAGCAGATTCTATGTGCTCAGAATAAGATTACCTTGCTTATAGCATACCTCGATAACCCATATAGTAACTCGGTAAACCCTTCTGTTTACTCTGTTCTTTGACTATTCTTTGAAATCCTTCTCGGCGACCTCTATGTCTCTGTAACAGTCATAACACTTAGTGCTTTCACATGTCTTGCTTCATATATTTTTCTATCTTCCTTTCTGTCATGCTACATGTATATATCTATTCTTAATCCATGTTGTATAAATAGATCTCTTATGACGGTGATCCATTCATTGCTTCGATCTTACAAATATGTTTTATCGAATGAATAACCATGCAAAATATTTCATTGGTTAGATGACCTCAAAATCATACACAATCTTAAAATGCAATTTCCAATGTGATAACGGTTAGATGTTCCTTGATCTTGTCACACGTTTCCATATGTATGTCCAGGTTCAATGAATCTGGTAACATGTTTCACTCAGTGTATATCAACTCGGTGTGTCATCTTTGCTGCTCGGTAGACATGGAATGATACTCGGTAGACAACTCGGTGTATACTACGCTTTGAGACTACTTTCTTGTATAACCGACTAGACTGTGCATACCAACTGAATATTTCAGTAGAGCTAACCGACTAGAGTATATAGAATAAATTTGAACATAAAACTAATGGCAACTTGATAAGTAGTAACAATCTCCCCTTTTGACATTAGTTGAGATGTTTGACAAAAACTACTTTCAAAGTTATAACTCAATAATCTATATACTTGCAAAATTTGACTACACTGACAATATATACAATAGTCAATGAAATAATATATCCAGATATACTCCCCTTATCGATATACTATACAAAAACTCTAATTTTGCATGCTCGGTGATCTGCTCTTGTTCTTTGCTTACTGTTCTGTTCACTGCTCAGTTTACTGCTCTTGGGTACTCTGCTTGCTCTGCTCAGTATACTCTCCCTGTATACTACACTCCTTTTGCTTGATACTATACTTTGATGCTTTGAATACTATATCACTCCCCCTTTTTGACAAACATCAAAATTTAGTTACCATTTGGTGGTGACAACTAGTCAAAAATGGTTTTGTACTTTGTCCGTGCTTCAGTGAGAGCAACATTGAGGGCATCCTTTACACTGTCCATTAAAGAATTCTATGCTTGAATATCAGCCAATAATGATATTAAGCCATCTAGAGTGCTTCCCTCTTGTGTAGTAGACAAGTATGTGGCTCGGTTGATTTGTTCTTGGATGGATGAAAGATGAGGAAGGAATAATGTCTGAAGTGTCATTATGTCCATCCTGATCTTGTGTTCTTCTTTTCTTAGGTCCAATTGTTGAGCCATGAGCTGTTGTAACTTTGTATAGAAATTCTGAACTGAATTTGGCTCTGTGGTCAACTTATTTGAGAGATTGGTGATCTCTTTCTCAATTGCTTCTGTTTTATTTTTGATGTCTTTAATGAATAAAGAAAATGTATAGAGTTTCTGAAATAAATAATGAATGTGCTTGAGTTGAGGGGTCAACTCATCAATAAATTTGACAAGTTTGGCTTTGCCAATAGCTATAGCTTTCTGTACCTCTTCTATCATTTTTTCAGTGAGCTCTTTGTCTTTTAGCTTGCTCAAGTATTCAGATGCATCGACTCCAGATGTCTCTATCTTGGTTAGGAGTTCATCTAGTTGAATGTGGATGGCTGCATCTTTGGTTATTATAGCTTCAGGTAGCATATTTGTTAAGAGTGCTTTCACCTTCTGAAGTACTTTATTTTTCTTTTGAATGGCCATTTTCTTCTCTTGTTCGGCCTTTGCTTTGCATAGTTCACTGAAATCAATGAGTTCTTGCCCCTTTAATTTGGATATATCAACATTGGGAAACACTATTGGTTTTGACAAATCTACTTTGAAACTATGCTTTTTCATCTTCTTTTCTTTACCTTTTACCAATTGAACTAAGACAAGGCCTTGTGAGGCTTGATGACCCTCGGTAGGTTGCTTGGTAGAGGCAACACTTTGGTTGGTTTCTTTAGCCTTTGTAGTGTCCTTTGGTGTCTCGGTACTCGGTGTCTCAGTTGCAACATTTTCAGTGCTAGAAGGATCCTGAGATGTCTGTTCTTGAGTAGTACCTTCTCCCATTGTAGACTTGTGATCTTCGGTGTCTTTATCTGTATCCTAAGGGGTTTCGGTTGAGATAGTTTGATTGACCGGTGGATAAGGCTAAACTTGTTCCAAGACTGATTCACTGGATACAAGTTTTGCATATGCATTGCCTTCTATCATTTCCTATTCTGGTGCCTCTGTATCCATGATATCTTCATCTATTTGAATGGTGTCAGCAGGATCTTGCTTGGTAATAGCAAGATCTAGCTCAGTGACATCAACTATTTCCACTTCAGCTTGCTCATCGACATCCTTGTTTCTAAAGATTTCCTGCCACTTTTCTTTTGTCTCATTTTCCACTTCAATATATAGCCCATTCATCAGTTTCAAGGGTTTTTGTTTGACGAGGAACTTTGTGTGGTAGGTTGTCAAATGTCCTTTTATTTCAACTACCGACATGTCAGGAAAGAGATGTACCAAACTTCTTTCTCTGATCTATTTCTCTGAGTCCAGGGCATATTGCCACCTATTATCAATATGTGCATATAATTATTTTGGGAGAAAATTAGACTTCTAATGGGACCAATCAAAATTTTAGAAGTGTGCAGATGGCAGCTTCTTCAATTTGTCTCTTTTCATCTTCATTTCTGGTCTCATACTTAACATATCTGAATCCTCCAAATCCACCATATTCTTTTAGATTAGTACAAAAATTTTCAACACTATGTACATTTACCTTCTTGCTCTTGACAATCTGAAATTTGCTCGCATCCTCAGATTTTGTGTCACTAGATTCTTTTGCCAAAATGAGTCGCCGAGTAGATTTCTTGTAAGTCTTTGTTACCTTAGGAATAGTAACACTCTTTGTTTTCTTACTCGGTGAAGCTACAAATGCTCTAGTGTTAGGTCGCTTTGCTGGAGGAGTCAGTGAGGCCTTTGATGTGTCCTGTTTCTTTCTTTTCAACATGACCGAGTTCTTCAACACGACATTTGGTGAAGAATCTCACATCCTCGACTAATAACACTCTATTCGGGATGAGTGAGAATGTGGTTTTGTCATCCGGTTCAGATGCAACTTTGGGAGTTAACGAGTATTTTAGTGAGGGCTTTTCAACATTCTTAACAATGATGGGATCTTGGATCTTAGGTGCCATTTGAAGATTTCAGATAAAAACTAACAAAAGATCCTTAACGTTTGAGGATTTTCAAATGACAGATGCTTCACACTTAGCAGATAATAATAACTTGATAAGATCAGTAAACCAGCTTAACAGTGCACTGAGATTGATGTAAATACCTTGAATTTTGCTTTGTAGGAGGTTTGATCACCTTAGATTCATTTTTCTCTGCTCTCTCGAAAACTTGGTAAGTGAAAATGACCATGTAAATGCTTTAAGTACACAATATACCTTATCGGGCTTCATGCGGGTTAGGTCAAAAACATTAAATGCACTTGATTCCACTAAAATTTCTTTCCTTTTTGCGTTTTAACCGAGTAACCAAACTTCCTTCATTTACCAACTTGACAAGTTTCTTGTATTCACCGACTTGACAGGTTTCCTATATAGTGCTCCAAAAGACTTTGATAGAATTTCAAACTTACTAATACATCTTTAACTATGCAGATTTTTAATTAAGTACATAATAGAATGGGAACTGTTAAGATTTAACCTTGAGAGAATGCAGTCCCTTCATACCTTTACCGATTAATTTGGAATAGGTGCACCTAACTCGATAGGTAAGGTGCTTTCTTCATTTGACATAATTTCCTTCTTTTTCCAAATCATCTTTAATTTTTCTTTTATTTCCTTAGTGTCTTTTCTAGGTTGATCTCTACAGTCTCCAGCCAAGTGTCCAACTTTGTGACAATGAAAACATGCCATACCAGGATTTCTCCATGATCTTTGGTTGTTCATCCTAAACCTTATAAAGTAGTTGGCACTTATATGTCCATATCTTCCACAACATTCACACCATATCCTTGTATTGTAATCCCATGGTAATGCAGAATACTGTCGGTAAGGATCTATGTGAGCTCGGTAACCTCTAGCATTTGCTCGGTGTGTAGACCACATATAGTTCTTTTTCTTAAGCCAACACTTCTCGGTACTGTGTCCATATCTATTGTAATTTTTATAAAACCCTTTGAATTTTGCCTTCTAATAATTGTTAACAGACTTTGTCCTACATTGATTAGATGTGTGACCATATTTATTGCAATTGTAACAATAACCATTGGACTTAGTGACATTCGATTGCTTACCTTTTCTGATTTGGCACATGTTGGCAGTGTGACCTTGATTTCCATAGTAGTTGCAAATAGGCTTCTTTCTTTTGATGTTCTTCTTGATTCCAGCTTGCTTTGATGATTCTCCTCTCTCGGTAGTATGGATTCCCTTCTTAGTAGAGTCTTTTCCTTTGTAACCAAGTCCTGCATCTTTGTTGGGTCTTCTTGTATTTAGTTTCTCATCCAACATCTTTGATGCTTCATAACTCTTCTTCAGTGTTTCTTTGGATTTTATCTTTGTTTCAAGTTCATTGGTCAACCTTGATACTTCAATTTTCAATGCTTGATTCTCACCATCTTTCAGATTTGCTTCATGATGTGCATAACCTAGTTGATCTGACAAGTTTTGTTGAATTCTAGTCATCCTTGTGATTTCATCATTCTTATCAGATACTAAGGCTTCAAGTTGTTGTTTCTCTCTTTCTAGATCTCTTACCTTATCCTCAGCTGTCCTCAATGCATCAAGATTTTCAGTCATCTGTGTGCTGAAATGTTCATGTTCTCTTTTCATTGCTTTTAGTTGATCAACCAGTGCTTTGTTCTTTTCTTTCAATACTCCAATAATTTCTTCAGTCTCTTCAGATATATTGTTATCAGATGATGTCTCAATTTGTTCCACTAACTCTTGAGAGTCCTGCAAATCATCAGATAATCTTCTTCTCACTTTTAGAGATTTTTGCATTTGCCTTTGCATGTCTGCAATCACTTGATTAGCATGGTCCATCTCTTCTTGCAGATACACAATCCTCCGAGATTGTTTATAGCCTTCCATTGATAAGATCTTTCTCTTTAGGCAGTTAAACCCTTTTCCAAGATTGAAGCTCTGAACCAATTGTTAGGCCCAATATGAAAAGATAATGTACTGAGAGGGGAGGGGTGAATCAATACTTCAAAACTTTTCTTCAACAATAACTTTACTATTATGCATAAACCGAATAGTGCAGTAACATAATATAAAGCTAAAACAAATAGATAACAATCATACATGATTCACTCCATAACACATATATTTTGGTTACGTAGAAACTCTTGGTTAGAGAGAAAAACTACGGTGGGGATGGCACCCACAACTTCACTACTACAATAATAAAGGTTGTTCAGTTAGAGCTATATGTTTAGCTATTTCTGATAGCTTACCCTATTAGGAGTATCAAGATCTGTTAGATCTACCTTGCTAAAGGATTTTACAACACTTAATCTAAATGCTGCACTTGGTTAGAGGCTTTACAATTTATAGACTTGATTAGAGTCTTTTACCCTGTTAAAGGTTTCTCTTACAACTTCAAAATATTACAATAAAATCTTTACAAATATCTGCAACTTTACATCTGAAATGTTATAGCAGATTCTATGTGCTCGGAATAAGATTACCTTGCTTATAGCATACCTCGGTAACCCATATAGTAACTTGGTAAACCTTTTTGTTTACTCTGTTCTTTGACTGTTCTCTGAAATCCTTCTCGGCGACCTCTATGTCTCTGTAACAGTCATAACACTTAGTGCTTTCACATGTCTTGCTTCATATATTTTTCTATCTTCCTTTCTGTCATGCTACATGTATATATCTATTCTTAATCCATGTTGTATAAATAGATCTCTTATGACAGTGATCCATTCATTGCTTCGATCTTACAAATACGTTTTATCGAATGAATAACCATGCAAAATATTTCATTGGTTAGATGACCTCAAAATCATACATAATCTTAAAATGCAATTTCCAATGTGATAACGGTTAGATGTTCCTTGATCTTGTAACACGTTTCCATATGTATGTCCAGGTTCAATGAATCTGGTAACACGTTTCACTTAGTGTATATCAACTCGGTGTGTCATCTTTGGTGCTCGGTAGACAGCTCAATGTATACTACGCTTTGAGACTACTTTCTTCTATAACCGACTAGACTGTGCATACCGACTGAATATTTCGGTAGAGATAACCGACTAGAGTATATAGAATAACTTTGAACATAAAACTAATGGCAACTTGATAAGTAGTAACAACAACATGGTGTATTAATTTAATAGAAAGGGGAGGAGGAGTGGTTGGTGGTAATATCAACCCCTCCCTTTAAATAAGGGGAGTGGTCGATATTACTATCGACCACCCTCATTATTGTTTTTTACTTAATATAAATTTCACCCGCCACCTTAGCTTCCAATTAATCGACAACTTCTCAATTTAAGTCGCTTTCCAATTATATATATAAAACATTAAACTCATTAACATATTTTTTTTTACTAAACCGTTTCCCATGATTATATATATATAATATTGATTTTCATAAAATAATTTAATTTCACAAATCTATTTACATATTCGATAATCACATATGTACTTATAAGTCCATGATTGAATTATAACTTTGATACATATATAATACATATACATATTTAATCTCAAATGATTATGTATAGATAAAATAAAATTCATGAAGTAATCAAATTTCACGATAATTGGATATGTATATAGTATCTCTATAGATATGTATGTTTATGATTGATTCAATATCTTATATACATATATATGTTATACGATTTTCAAATTACCAAAGTAAACTCATTAGTACAATATTTCATACATTTATACATATCTGAACAAAAAGAACATATAAACATAGGGTGAATACTCGTTTTTAAATCATTTACACATTTAATTTCTTTTAACAATAAAGCATAATATTTCACAATCACTCATGCAACTTAGATTTAATTCAATCACCACTCAAGTCATGCAACAAATGCTCATGTATAAATATTTAAATCAATCTTCTACTCATTCCAAATTCATCATTCCAATGTAAACAAACATTCAAATAAGGTCATTTAAATTGTCCATCATTACAAGATGCAAATTATAAATCCTAATGTGGTGTGTGAGAGTTTCCATCTATTCTAATGAAATGCAAGAGCTAAGACAACTCTACCTGAACCATGTTCTCGCCTTCATCTGCGCTCACCAGTTCCTGCATTCACTTGCACTCAGTTGCTCATTAGCAATGACGATCCCAATTTTGGAATAAAAATTATTACTGATCATTCAATTGTATATAAATCATTTCAGTGGATTCGATCTCCTATCTTATTTCATTGACAATTCCAATTTCATTTCATTTCTATTTCATTTGTGAAAAATAAGTATTATTTTCCTAATTAAAAAATTATGGAAAAATAGGGTTCATGACAACAATGCAAAAGATGTAAATGCATCACTTGTCTTCAATTTTGCTGCTGCCTCTTCCTTCATCTCTGCTACTCGAAAAAAATTATAACAGAGAATTAAATCAGAACTTGACATCGGACTTGATCCCCCAAAGGAGTAGCTTACACCTATAATGCCCCGCCAGGAAACCCCTAAGGGTTTAAGTTAAAAACACCCAATTAGAGTGCAAATTTTTTTTTTTTTTTTTTTTTAAAATAATAATTAAGAGCGTTAATACAAAGTTACAACATTAAGATAGTTGAAGTAACTCAATTCATAATTAGGCACGACATTAAAATACATTGGAGTTATCTGTCAACTTAGATATCACAGCGGAAGGCTCAAACAATCCTAAGAGGTTTCCTAACGCGATTACATAACCTTACACCTAACTCAACTTGCGTCAACAGATCCATTAATCTGGATATCTTAATTACGGGATAATGCATAGATCTTAATTACATATGTGTTCAAGGATATGACATCTTAAAATTTTAGGAGGCGTTCATTTACTTTAGAGGTTAGGAGGCCATCGAGGAGTTATTTATCCAATGCACTTAATTTCATAATTACATTAAGAGGTCTCCAAAAAGGTTCATGCGTTTAATATGATGAAGTTCATTCCTAGGTTTTGTGGTATCCATTCACAGTTGATTTCATCCTTTAATGTTTAAAAATATGCCTATTGAGATTCATTCCTTTAAGGTTAAACTACGATTAGTTAAACGAGGATTCCTTCATTTGATTTTAAATATTCACCCACATTTGATACCTTTCTTAAATATTAAAAAGTATGGTTAATAAGATAAATTTCGCTTCTTAAGGATTAAACTTCCATTAGTAGAGTGAGGTCTCTTCATTTGTTTTCATGCATAGCCAACTAATGAGTTGTAGATTCTTATGTAGAAGATAAAATGTGAGTAACCATAAAATTATTTTGAAGTTTTGAAAATGCAAATAATTGGACTAATATCATTAAGAAGGATATGCATTAGGACACACGAGAGCATCCTTTAAAATTATAGAATTGTTAACTAGGTGACATTCGTCATTTCAAGATTAGAGTAATAAGATCATAATGACGTTCTTCTATTAGGATTTAAAATACAATTATCTTATTGCATATCTCTTTTTTTTTGATAAATGAAAGTAATATGCGAGAGGTACTTTTACTAGGATCTAATGTATAAACAACAAATCAATTACTTGCCCATTTTAGATTAATTTTAGCAATCATGAGGGATCCCTTTTATAAGGATAAAAAAATATGGATATCTAATTGAGTTCACCCAATTATAAGTTAATTTGGTGAGGATTATTGATTATAATTACAACATGATTTATTAAGTATATTCACCCAATATACAACATGAATTACCCAATTGAGTCCACACGATTATCAAATTACTCTGATGAGGATTATAGTTAAGGTTAAAGCGTGAATTAACTTAACAAATCATCCAATGCAATGAAGCATAATTAACATGGCGTGAATTCATTCACTAAGGTAAAAGGATCGATGTTTATATGATGTTCTACCTTTTAATCTCAATCTGGGAATTGTGACATAAGTTTTAACTTTTTTTCCCCTTTACATTCATTCCATTAACATACTTATTAACAAATTAATCCAATGAAGTAATTCTAGCTAGATTTCTTCCACTATTACAATTTAAATTAACATTATCAAATTACCCCCTTTTTTTTTTCCACAACTTTAATTACAATATTATAAATACTTTGCCATAATCATAGTTCACAATGTTTTAGGAACTTAAATAACTACGTTTATCCATATGAATAATGTTATGCACTTAAATTTGAATTCATTAAATTTCCTCCATACACTTTGCAAGAATTACAACCGTTCATGATAATTTAAAACATAAAACAAAGTACGCTAAAAAACATCGCATAACACAGGGATGATCTCAGAGTTCACCCCGGATGGGCTACATCTTCGGGTCTGCTCAATTGCAAGACCCCTTTGGTATTATATCGTTAGGAATACATGATATATAAGTCTTTTACATCTTGCCACTTAGGCGAATACAATCAATATACAACAGACACTTCGATCGGGAAATACATAACTGGTCCCTTCTAAAGCGGAACCAACTGACAATTCAAAGCAAGTACAGGTTCTAATGACTGACGCTACTTGACTAGGGGCGAAATCGGTTATGACCAACCCAATTAACCCAACGACTGGGTTCAAAATAAACCTAGCAAGATGTGCTACTATAACAGATGCATTGACTACTAAAATAATAATGGGTCGACCTCTAGCGTTAACAGGTAATTACAACATCTTCCAAGTTGTCTTAAGCATCTAGACAGTCAAGTTATATCTTAGATAAATGCTAATGACAAGCTAGTATTACAACAATAATCTAACCCCTGTTTAATGATACGAAACAAAACAACCCTCTTCTACAAGAGCAAAATATATTAAGAGTAAATGGAGGAATGGACAGATCATTTCCAAGCTAAACTAAGCCTCTACTGCATACATAACCACAAAGAAATTAAAGTCCATTACCCTCATGAAATATACTCACTATCTTGTAATCAACTATCATTTGACTTTCTTTTTTAAAAAAAAAACAAACTACAATGAAAGTCATGGCTACACTAAAGCCCAAAATCTATATGTGTAATTAACAATATACGTTAAATAGAGGATATCTATATTAGCCTATATTTTAATATACACATTTATCTTCTTTTTTTTTTCTATTTAAAAAAAAATACATTATTCACTAAAATCAAAATCTCAACTCTTTTTTTTAAAATACCATATTGCTAAACATTAAAATAACTTACATTAAATATAATGTTAAATATTATATGCTTCTTTTTTTTTTTATACAAACAAAAAAAATACATTAAAAAAAAACGGTTTTAAAAACTATGAAGCAAACGTGTCATAAAAAAAACATTTTTTTTTAATAATCGCCGAACCCTAGGGCCTTGCGAAACCCACTGTGGGACGCAGGTCCCTGCGAGCCACACTGGGGTCTCGCAGGGTTTCCTGCGGCCACACTGTGGTCTCGCAGGGTTTCCCTGCGGCCACACTGTGGTTTTCGCAGGGACTCCCTGTGGGCTACTGCGGTGCCGTGGGGAAGGGGTCGGGTCGAGCTCCGACTCCCCCCCCCCCGAAAACCCTCAAAAAATTTTTGTTTTTTTTTTGTTTTTCATATTAAATTTTATTTTATTTTTTTGTTTCTTTGCAACTTTCTCAGTTTGAATCAAATTGTTTTATGAATAAGAACATTGAAAGAAAATCATGCACAGACGTAGCCATTCCTTCATTTTTTTTTTTGTGTTCCATTTTCCTTTCCAGAATAATCACAGTAACAGAATGGGGAGGGATTTCCAAATATCAGTTCAAGATTTTCCCCCAAACACAACAAAAATACACAAAAGAAAACTCTTAGGTAGGTAAGATTTCTAACTCATAAGACAGTGACAAAAATCATGATTCAATGATCACCATAATTTCAAACAAGAACTCAGATTTCTTTAGGGAGAATCTAACATACTTCTTTTGTTTTCAGATGGAATGAAAGATAACAAGAGACCTACCTCCATTTGCATTCCTGGCATGAATTTGAAGAAGAGCTCCAGCAACTCCAAGCAAGAAAGAAAAAAAACTCCATTTTCTCCTCCCAAAAGAGAACCCCCAAAAAGTCTACCAAACTAGGTTAAAAAGTGAAACCCTAATTTTACCCTAATTTTTAATTTTTAATTTAGGCATTTTATTTTAAAAATAAAATAGATGAAAATCAAAATGGGAGTCATTCATTTCCTCTTTATTCATTTTTCTTTTAAAATTTAAAAGCTTCCATTCCTTATTCAACTCTAATTTTTTTAAATTTTCTTCATATCACTTTAGCCAACACTTTATACTTTGATTAATTTAATTTTCTAAAAATCGAACTTTTATACTTTATCCACTTTACAAGTAAAATGGAACTAATTTCTTTTAAATAGTAAATTTTACCCTTTTTCCCCCAACAAGCGAAAACGATTAATTTATTTCTATTTCTCAATTGACTTTTAAATTTTTCCTTTCCAAAACGCATAATTTATTAAAATCGTCGTTATTAAAATTAACTATTAAATTAACTCGCTACAACAAAATAAAGCGACATTTTAAAATACATGACTAATCTAGTACAAGAGTCTTATTTATTCTAATTTCCCAACTACATATGCGTAAATGTTACAAATGTGTAAATGAGCACGCTAACCCCAGTTAAATACCTTAAGCTTGCCACGATAATAATTTAAAGCGATCTCTTAAATTAATGATCAATCATATAAAAGAAACTACCTATTTAAATTCCTATATCACTATTGTGTACGCCTACTCATAAATTTTGAATTTAATACTTAGGATAACAAACCTCACTTACCTCGCTCAAGGCACGCAAATCGAGGAAGTCCTCCAAATCTCTCGACACGCATCCCAATGAAAGGCAAGCCCCACGAATCCACACACGATGCTCACCTAACCATGGCTAAGGCAAGACGAGAGTTATATGACCACTAAATCCGAATTCAAAAGATGAAGGAGCATACTCAACCTTGCAAATTCCAAAGGAGATAAACCTTGCCCTAAGCGGTGTTGTACCTGCAATCTCCTGCACCCATGAATTCATACAAGCATGCATATACATATACATATTCAATGAAGGCATTAGCTCAAGATTTATCTCAAGGGTTAGGAAACAATTACATTTACATGAAAATCGATGCAAAAGCACAATAATAAGTATGCACAATTTATTTATATTATCTAAACTACACATTGCATATCGGTTAATCTACCATTCAAGAATGCCACATAGGAAGTCAATCAAGGTTAAGCGGGTTTTAAAAGTCTGACTAGGGTATGGGCATTACATTCTCCCCCCCTAGGTTCCGACTTACTCACTGAAGTCGCAAAGTTAAACGGAGTCCTGTAACACTTATTAGTCCTTAAACTCAATTAACAATTATCAATTTGCACAAACAACTATTTTGTCAACAATTTAAAACATTATTCACCAATAAAAATGCATCTAACACCATTCACACCTTCAAACATTCTATAATTTACACTCAATCATAGCAAGGATACGAGACTTTTCCCTTTTTATTTCACCAAATTTAAGCAATTTAAAATATATAGGCACAGTTTTCATACTCATCTATCAAACATGACAAGGAAATGTGCTCTCAAGGTCAATTTCTTTCACCAATTCATCTCTTTCACAAAATTTTATCACATAAAACTAGCCTCAATAAAACAATTTCTATGACCAAGTTAGCTTCTCAACAAATAAGAACAACGTAAGAACTCAATTGTTTACATTTTTCAGACATACAAGATCCTTTCCAATGACTATGCCCCATAACATAGTGACAAGTTAATACCATTTAATCCATGATTACACATAATATCCATCCACAAGACTGGTTTGCACAACACAATAGGCCACATGTGAGCATGTCAAATGCTCGGTCCAAGGTAACATATATGATCCACATCTCTATGCCTGCTCTCAGAATAAATACATGATCAACAAATATCCAACATCTCACTCGAGGGCTTGATGGTGCTAGGGTACACCATAGCGGTGCTACCTTCCATACAAGTCCCTCGTGAATATCCCTTGTTGTGTAAGGTGTTTAGCCTCCAAGAGATAGTCACCACTCATAGGTAGGTAGTGGATCCTAGCTGTTTTCACAGCCTCACATACCTCCATCCTCAAGGTTCCTTGCATCTACTTCCTCGTATACACTCATCCAAGCCCGTCTCCTACGTTCTTGGAGAGGAATTCACATTATAACACAAGACCAGCATACGAAAACAACAAGGATAAACCGGTCTAGCCACCAAAGTACAAAAGATTAAAGATAATATTTGTCAATTCCAACAATAAAACAAGAAAATAATTTCCGGATTTGCAACATCAAATCAAGTAAAATCAAGATCGCAAGATCCTGGCTAAACTGTCAAGGTCAAAGTAAAATAAATTGCTGGCCCACAAGAAAATAAATAAATAAAAGAAATTCATAAGTGCACATTACATCACTATGTGACTGATAGCTAGCCACCAACGAGGAAGGAAGGAACAATCATCTAGCTATCCTAGTAGCTCATCATGTGGTGTGGCCAAGTCACACATCCACATGGCATGGCAGTGTGCACCTCGACATCACCCCGCATCACATCGTCACGTGGCATGGCTCTACCTAGTACCTAGCGGTAGGCCGCATGGAAATGTCTACTACATCCCGCATCGTGTCTCAGCACGGCATGGCAATACTCCAAGTAGACAAAGCACGCAATGGACGTATCCCGCATGGCAGTGTACCCCGCGGATAAGGCACGCGCTGGTCACACTCCGCATAGCGATGTTCCTCTCAGGATACTCGCCGTAAGCCAGAGGTATACATGGCTAAGGTCTACCCAGAAGTCTACCAACACTAGTTAGTTGGCAACTTATGTAAGAAAATAACATGCCTCTCATGAAGACAAGGCAACAATGCTCCAATGGAATCCAACAATATGCTTAAAAACTGTCATCTATATGCTCAAGATAAAGGATAAGAATAAGGCTGGCACACATGAACCTTGTAATTCAGTTCATCACAAGGGGAAGTATTGAGTTCACCTATGTTATAGTTTCGTTACAAAACCATACTTTTCCTCAAAATAGGGAAGCTAAAGTCGCTTCGCGTCGACATTACTCGTACGCTGTTCATACTATTCAAGGAATGGTGACTTCTACTACTACCCCTTCACATACTGACTTATCAACAACCCATGGGTTGGCACTCAGTAAGGAAACAAATAAGCAACATCACATAGATAGGTATGGTTTCCCATACTCATAAACAAACATATTCCCCATGGTTGATTACTTCACCATCCCATGGGCACACAAAGCAAGTACGGGTTTTCTCACAACACACACAGAACAACACCATTACTGGTTTAGTCACATTTATGGGGAGTACTTTACATTATGCTAACATATACTTAAGGGAAGTTTTAATTTTGCTTTACACATGAATCACCAAACAATGTTTACTCTAGATCCACATACTAAAATTTTCAACAATTCAAATTTACACAAAGAAATAACATCATTCTGATATCTTCCTCAATCTTCCCTAAGCATTTTCATTCACATTATTAACTATGCAATTTCCCTTTTCAAGATGAAAAACTTTCCCCTTTCAATTAGAAGCCCAAAGCAACATACAATGTCATATGCTTTATAATAAAATTTCTTCTTAAATCACTGCATTCCAATTAGTATTTCAAGGACAACAATTCTTATATTTTAGACAAGAGGAGGAAGAGAGTTGGTAAATCAACTATTTCCTACGAATACACAAGGATTTCAAAATCACACCATATGCTCGGATATAAGTTTATCATTTGAGTTGCACGGTTTTCATTTTGCTATCTTTTAGGAAGGTGTCAAAACATCCTAGCATGACATTTCTAATCATTATTGTTGTACTATAATGTTCTAGTTTTCCGACAAGAATTCAAAACAACCTATTTTCTTTTTGTAATACAAGTCTTCTTGAGAACAATCGCTATTCACAATACAATACAATACAATAATACATCAAATTTAACATTGGAAATTTATAATACGACAAGGAGGTAAATGAAGGGCTATCTCCTAGATTTTTACACATTTAATGCATACAAATTAGCAAGTCTTTTATTTACTCTTTTTGAAACATAATCAGGCAACTACCCATATCCAAAGCAAGTTAAAAGTGCGTCACTTAATAGGTCCTAAATCACACTAGTTTAATTAAGCACATAAAACAATTCTTCGAGGAGCACATTAGTTCACTCTTGAAGCTACTACAATATGTCCTCTTTTGGTATTCCTTTTTCACATCAAGCAATTTTTCACATAATCTACTATACGCATTTTGAAGCACCTTACTTAAGATGAAATTTAATTATATTACTCCTACCAAACACATGGAGAACCCTTTAAAGCAAACATACCATTTTCTATCATTAACCAAAAATTAACTCCCAAGCCATCCTCTTTCACAATCTAAAACACAAAAACGTTATAAGGCTCACACAAGGCTCAAGAAACATCATCCTTTCTCTTGCAATAAGAAAACTTAAATAAAAGATAACTACACATATCGATTCCTTTTAATTTACTAGAGAGAGAAAGAAGATGAGTCATAATCACTCAATGTACTACATGATAAGCATTAACATTTGCCATTCTAGTCTTTCAAGTGGACATTCATTAAAATAGATCAAAACCATAAACAAGCACATTTCGTATTTTTAGATTTAAGATATCAACAACTCACCCATATGGATTAGTCAAAAGAGTAAAACAATCAAGAACGAAGTTACATATGACTCCCTTTCAAAGTAAGAGAAACCGTAGACCAAGACCTCAATAGGTAAACAAAACACCCATAATTATTTCTATAACACCCACATCATTAAGGTGAAAACAAGGTGTGAATGCACACGTTACACACAAGTAGGGTTTGTTAAATCACACCCTCACATTAAGGTGGACAAGCATAAAACATAAGGTAGACCCACACATGCCAACTAAGAGCACAAGCGAAACCAGAGATCCCAGTGTTGCAACATGGGCTCTGATACCAAATGTAATGCCCCGCCAGGAAACCCCTAAGGGTTTAAGTTAAAAACACTCAATTAGAGTGCAAAATTTTTTTTTTTTTTTTTTAAATAATAATTAAGAGCGTTAATACAAAGTTACAACATTAAGATAGTTGAAGTTAACTCAATTCATAATTAGGCACGACATTAAAATACATTGGAGTTATCTGTCAACTTAGATATCACAGCAGAAGGCTCAAACAATCCTAAGAGGTTTCCTAACGCAATTACATAACCTTACACCTAACTCAACTTGCGTCAACAGATCCATTAATCTGGATATCTTAATTACGGGATAATGCATAGATCTTAATTACATATGTGTTCAAGGATATGACATCTTAAAATTTTAGGAGGCGTTCATTTACTTTAGAGGTTAGGAGGCCATCGAGGAGTTATTTATCCAATGCACTTAATTTCATAATTACATTAAGAGGTCTCCAAAAAGGTTCATGCGTTTAATATGATGAAGTTCATTCCTAGGTTTTGTGGTATCCATTCACAGTTGATTTCATCCTTTAATGTTTAAAAATATGCCTATTGAGATTCATTCCTTTAAGGTTAAACTACGATTAGTTAAACGAGGATTCCTTCATTTGATTTTAAATATTCACCCACATTTGATACCTTTCTTAAATATTAAAAAGTATGGTTAATAAGATAAATTTCGCTTCTTAAGGATTAAACTTCCATTAGTAGAGTGAGGTCTCTTCATTTGTTTTCATGCATAGCCAACTAATGAGTTGTAGATTCTTATGTAGAAGATAAAATGTGAGTAACCATAAAATTATTTTGAAGTTTTGATGATGCAAATAATTGGACTAATATCATTAAGAAGGATATGCATTAGGACACACGAGAGCATCCTTTAAAATTATAGTATCGTTAACTAGGTGACATTCGTCATTTCAAGATTAGAGTAATAAGATCATAATGACGTTCTTCTATTAGGATTTAAAATACAATTATCTTATTGCATATCTCTTTTTTTTTGATAAATGAAAGTAATATGCGAGAGGTACTTTTACTAGGATCTAATGTATAAACAACAAATCAATTACTTGCCCATTTTAGATTAATTTTAGCAATCATGAGGGATCCCTTTTATAAGGATAAAAAAATATGGAAATCTAATTGAGTTCACCCAATTATAAGTTAATCTGGTGAGGATTATTGATTATAATTACAACATGATTTATTAAGTATATTCACCCAATATACAACATGAATTACCCAATTGAGTCCACACGATTATCAAATTACTCTGATGAGGATTATAGTTAAGGTTAAAGCGTGAATTAACTTAACAAATCATCCAATGCAATGAAGCATAATTAACATGGCGTGAATTCATTCACTAAGGTAAAAGGATCGATGTTTATATGATGTTCTACCTTTTAATCTCAATCTGGGAATTGTGACATAAGTTTTAACTTTTTTTTCCCCTTTACATTCATTCCATTAACATACTTATTAACAAATTAATCCAATGAAGTAATTCTAGCTAGATTTCTTCCACTATTACAATTTAAATTAACATTATCAAATTACCCCCTTTTTTTTTCCACAACTTTAATTACAATATTATAAATACTTTGCCATAATCATAGTTCACAATGTTTTAGGAACTTAAATAACTACGTTTATCCATATGAATAATGTTATGCACTTAAATTTGAATTCATTAAATTTCCTCCATACACTTTGCAAGAATTACAACCATTCATGATAATTTAAAACATAAAACAAAGTACGCTAAAAATCATCGCATAACACAGGGATGATCTCGGAGTTCACCCCGGATGGGCTTCATCTCTGGGTCTGCTCAACTGCAAGACCCCTTTGGTATTATATCGTTAGGAATACATGATATATAAGTCTTTTACATCTTGCCACTTAGGCGAATACAATCAATATACAACAGACACTTCGATCGGGAAATACATAACTGGTCCCTTCTAAAGCGGAACCAACTGACAATTCAAAGCAAGTACAGGTTCTAATGACTGACGCTACTTGACTAGGGGCGAAATCGGTTATGACCAACCCAATTAACCCAACGACCGGGTTCAAAATAAACCTAGCAAGACGTGCTACTATAACAGATGCATTGACTACTAAAATAATAATGGGTCGACCTCTAGCGTTAACAGGTAATTACAACATCTTCCAAGTTGTCTTAAGCATCTAGACAGTCAAGTTATATCTTAGATAAACGCTAATGACAAGCTAGTATTACAACAATAATCTAACCCCTGTTTAATGATACGAAACAAAACAACCCTCTTCTACAAGAGCAAAATATATTAAGAGTAAATGGAGGAATGGACAAATCATTTCCAAACTAAACTAAGCCTCTACTGCATACATAACCACAAAGAAATTAAAGTCCATTACCCTCATGAAATATACTCACTATCTTGTAATCAACTATCATTTGACTTTCTTTTAAAAAAAAAAAACAAACTACAATGAAAGTCATGGCTATACTAAAGCCCAAAATCTATATGTGTAATTAACAATATACGTTAAATAGAGGATATCTATATTAGCCTATATTTTAATATACATATTTATCTTCTTTTTTTTTTCTATTTAAAAAAAAATACATTATTCACTAAAATCAAAATCTCAACTCTTTTTTTTAAAATACCATATTGCTAAACATTAAAATAACTTACATTAAATATAATGTTAAATATTATATGCTTCTTTTTTTTTTTATACAAACAAAAAAAATACATTAAAAAAAAACGGTTTTAAAAACTATGAAGCAAACGTGTCATAAAAAAAACATTTTTTTTTTATAATCGCCGAACCCTAGGGCCCTGCGAAACCCACTGTGGGATGCAGGTCCCTGCGAGCCACACTGGGGTCTCGCAGGGTTTCCTGCGGCCACACTGTGGTCTCGTAGGGTTTCCCTGCGGCCACACTGTGGTTTTCGCAGGGACTCCCTGTGGGCTACTGCGGCGCCGCGGGGAAGGGGTCGGGTCGAGCTCCGGCTCCCCCCCCCCCGAAAACCCTCAAAAAATTTTCGTTTTTTTTTTGTTTTTCGTATTAAATTTTATTTTATTTTTTTGTTTCTTTGCAACTTTCTCAGTTTGAATCAAATTTTTTTTTGAATAAGAACATTGAAAGAAAATCATGCACAGACGTAGCCATTCCTTCATTTTATTTTTTTTGTGTTCCATTTTCCTTTCCAGAATAATCACAGTAACAGAATGGGGAGGGATTTCCAAATATCAGTTCAAGATTTTCCCCTAAACACAACAAAAATACACAAAAGAAAACTCTTAGGTAGGTAAGATTTCTAACTCATAAGACAGTGACAAAAATCATGATTCAATGATCACCATAATTTCAAACAAGAACTCAGATTTCTTTAGGGAGAATCTAACATACTTCTTTTGTTTTCAGATGGAATGAAAGATAACAAGAGACCTACCTCCATTTGCATTCCTGGCATGAATTTGAAGAAGAGCTCCAGCAACTCCAAGCAAGAAAGAAAAAAAACTCCATTTTCTCCTCCCAAAAGAGAACCCCCAAAAAGTCTACCAAACTAGGTTAAAAAGTGAAACCCTAATTTTACCCTAATTTTTAATTTCGAATTTAGGCATTTTATTTTAAAAATAAAATAGATGAAAATCAAAATGGGAGTCATTCATTTCCTCTTTATTCATTTTTCTTTTAAAATTTAAAAGCTTCCATTCCTTATTCAACTCTAATTTTTTTAAATTTTCTTCATATCACTTTAGCCAACACTTTATACTTTGATTAATTTAATTTTCTAAAAATCGAACTTTTATACTTTATCCAAGTTACAAGTAAAATGGAACTAATTTCTTTTAAATAGTAAATTTTACCCTTTTTCCCCCAACAAGCGAAAACAATTAATTTATTTCTATTTCTCAATTGAATTTTAAATTTTTCCTTTCCAAAACGAATAATTTATTAAAATCGTCGTTATTAAAATTAACTATTAAATTAACTCGCTACAACAAAATAAAGCGACATTTTAAAATACATGACTAATCTAGTACAAGAGTCTTATTTATTCTAATTTCCCAACTACATATGCGTAAATGTTACAAATGTGTAAATGAGCATGCTAACCCCAGTTAAATACCTTAAGCTTGCCACGATAATAATTTAAAGCGATCTCTTAAATTAATGATCAATCATATAAAAGAAACTACCTATTTAAATTCCTATATCACTATTGTGTACGCCTACTCATAAATTTTGAATTTAATACTTAGGATAATAAACCTCACTTACCTCGCGCAAGGCATGCAAATCGAGGAAGTCCTCCAAATCTCTCGACATGCATCCCAATGAAAGGCAAGCCCCACGAATCCACACACGATGCTCACCTAACCATGGCTAAGGCAAGACGAGAGTTATATGACCACTAAATCCGAATTCAAAAGATGAAGGAGCATACTCAACCTTGCAAATTCCAAAGGAGATAAACCTTTCCCTAAGCGGTGTTGTACCTGCAATCTCCTGCACCCATGAATTCATACAAGCATGCATATACATATACATATTCAATGAAGGCGTTAGCTCAAGATTTATCTCAAGGGTTAGGAAACAATTACATTTACATGAAAATCGATGCAAAAGCACAATAATAAGTATGCACAATTTATTTATATTATCTAAACTACACATTGCATATCGGTTAATCTACCATTCAAGAATGCCACATAGGAAGTCAATCAAGGTTAAGCGGGTTTTAAAAGTCCGACTAGGGTATGGGCATTACAACACCTTCATCAATCCTAAGTGAAAGATAAACATGAAATCCATAGGAATAATGGATCTCCATCATTCTAGTTCTTTCGGTGTAGGGGTCTAACCCCTAGTTTACTTCTAAGAAACTCAAAGGTAGCCTTTGGTAAGGACTTAGTAAAGATATCAGCTAACTAATCTTTACTCTTCATATATTCCACTGTCACCTCCTTTTCTTGAACTCTTTCCCTTAGGAAGTGATACTTCAATTCAATGTGCTTGGTTTTAGAATGAAGTACATGATTCTTAGAAATATTTATTGCACTTGTACTATCACAATAGACAGTCACCAGTTCAGACATATCTATCTTCAATCCTTCTAGCACATGTCTCATCCATATTGCCTACATGAAATTCATGGATGCAACTACATATTCTTCTTCAATTGTAGATTGAGAAACACATGTTTGTTTCTTGCTCGTCCATGCCACTAATCTTCCTCCAAGTAGAAAAGCTCCACCGACTATGCTTTTCTGATCATCCACATTACCTGCCCAATCAACATTAGTAAAGACATCCAAATTAAAATCTCCTTTATAGGGATACCATAAATCATAGTCTACTGTGCCTTCAAGATATCAAAAAATTCTCTTCACAACCACCATGTGACTCTCCTTAGGCTCTTTTTGAAATCTAGCCACTAATCCAACAACATGAGCAATGTCCGGTCTGCTATGGACAACTTAGTGTAGCTTTCCAATCATAGATCTATACTCCTTTTCACTAACAACAAGGGAATCATCTTCCTTTGACAACTTGCATCTTGTCACCATCGATGTTCCAACCAGTTTGTAGTCTTCCATGATGAAAGTCTTCAACACCTCTTTGATATACTTGGTTTGACAAATAAAAATACCACCATCCACTTGTTGAACCTGTAAGCCAATAAATAACTTTATTTAATTGATTAGAGACATTTCAAATTCCTTTTTCATTATATCAGCAAAGTTCATACACATATCATCATTTCCACCAAAAATTATTTCATCAACAAACACTTCTGCTATCAACATCTTGTCTCCATCAGTCCTCAAATAAATGTTGTTGTCTTCACTAGTACGTTGGAATCCAATTTTTATCAAATGTGCATGTAATCTCTCATACCATTCTCTCAATGCCTGCTTTAGACCATATAGTGCTTTGTGCAATTTACACACCATATCCTTATCATCGGTCAAGGAAAATCCATCTGGTTGTTCAATGTATACTTCTTCTTCTAGAACCCCATTTAGAAAGGATGATTTGACATCAATTTGGTAAACTTTGAATCCCTTATATACAACAAATGCCAACAACATCTTTACTCCTTCTAATCTAGCAATAGGTGCAAAGGTTTCACCATAATCCTCACCTTCCTCTTGAGCATACCCTTTGTAGACTAACCTTGCCTTATTTCTTACAATCTTTCCTTCTTCATCCAATTTGTTCCTAAAGACCCATTTTGTTCCAATTACGTTCTTATCCTCTAGTCTAGGAACAAGTGACCATGTCTGATTCTTCTCAAATTGATCCAATCCTTCATTCATTGCATTCACCCAATCACCATCCTTTAGTGCTTCCTTAACTGTCTTGGGTTCAATTGTAGATATCAAACATGAGTTCTCTTAGATATTTCTCCTGTTTTGCACACCTGCATTCTTATCACCAATTATTTGCTCTTGTGAATGATTCAATCTGACATATCTAGGTATTTCCTATGTCGGTTCTGCATCTTCTTCCTCATTGTCATCGCTTACCAGTTGAGCATCCAATTCTGCATTTGCTGGTTCTTCATTATTCTTTGCCTCCGATTCAATGATCACAAACTTTTCTTCATTATCATGCTTTTTAGGTTCTGATTTGCTTGTACCTTCAGACTTATCAGATAGATCAAATTTTACATTAGCACTTTCAACAATTTTCTCAGTTCTCTTATTGTAACATTTATATGCTTTACTCTTAGAAGAGTAACCAAGAAAAAATCCTTCATCAGATTTTGCATCAAATTTCTTAGTGTAGTTATCTCTCTGAATAAAACATTGACTTCCAAAAATTTGAAAATAACTTACACAAGGTGTTTTTCCATACCATAGCTCATAGGGTGTCTTATTATTTTGATTAAGTCTGTCTTATTGTTACCTCTCTTTACCAGTACCCGATTTAGAGTATATATAGCAGTACTGCCCGCTTCTCTCCAAAACATTTTGGATACATTGCCCTACAATAACATGGGTCTTGTAGCTTCAACTATTGTTTTGTTCATCCTTTCTGCTATGCCATTCTATTGTGGTGTCCTTGGAGAAGACATTTGTCTCTTAATACCTTGTGTGTGCATGTAAAATTCATCTTAATAACAATATCAATTAGAAATCAAAGGGAAATCACAAATCCCTATCTAATCAAAGAATCTAACAAACAAGACAATGAAATAATGCAATATCAAGAAATAGGAATTATAAATCAAATCAATCAAAAACTCCCTATTCCGAGATTGCATATCGCTTCCATTTCTCTTCTCTTCTCTGTGGCATGATGGCTCTCAGATATTGCACTGGTAACTTGTAAGTGACACAAATATTCAAAGTTCGTGATTATTGAAAATGAAGATTGGATGCTCAATTTATAGATTATTGGAGAAGATTGATTGAAAGGTGGAACATATTGATCAAGAGGTGGAACTCAAGTGAGCTCAAATGAAAATTGATAGTTGAACTACTGATTGTAGGAGTGAAACTCAATAGATTGAATAGATTAAAGGAGTCAACTGATTGAGAAAAAGCTGATTGAAGGAAGAAAAATAATGATTGGAGGAAATAAAGAGGATGACAAAGAAAGCTTAATTTAGAAAAAGCTAACTGAAAGATGGAAATAGAGACTTGAGAGATAAATGATTTAATTAATTAATTTAGCTTGTGCTTGCATTTAGATTTAGATTTTCAATTTAATCTTTGCATGAAATTTATTCAAATAATTGAATTTATTTTTATTCAATTTAGCATTTGAATATATTTAGAACTTGACTTTGATTTTCAATTTGGTTTTTGAAATCTTTCACATGTAATTGAATTTGGAAAAAAATAGAAGAGATAATTAAATGAAATTTGAATTTGGGGATTTGGAAATGGAAGAATTAATTAGTTAATTAAATAATTTAAAGAAACTATTTAATTATTTAGAAATATAATTTAATTAAATAATAAAGTATTTAATTTAAAGGATTAAATCATAATTAATTAAATAATAAATATTTAATTAATATTTAGAAGAGGGTTGAATGATTAGTTGACTAGAGAGATAGAAATTGAGAATTATTTAATTTAAATAATAAAGATTATTTAAATTGGGGAAATAATCAGAATCAATTAAATAATAAATATTTAATTAATATTTAGAAAATGGTTAAAATGATTAAATGATGATAGAAATAGAAAATAGAATAATTAGTAAGATTATGAGGAATTATGAAATTAGAAGAATAAGATTAATTAAATTAATTAAATAATTAAAGAATTATTTAATCAATTAGAGGAATAATTAGTACATGATCAATGAGACATTTTTTAGGTGTCTACATTTTCCCCTCTTTGAGACAAAGTTGGAATGACATTGTTTCAAAGAAAAAAAAAATTGCCCTAGTATGCCCCGATGATTTGAAAACGAAAAATTCTGCCCCATTATGCCCCGGTGATACTTAGGGTGTAATGCCCCCTCGAGAGATTGTTTGTTCATTAAGACATGAATTATCTCTCAAAAAAAGAAGAATGTGAGATGAAAGATAGAAGAATGGTTAGTTGATTAGAGATAGGATAGGTGACGTGAAGATGATATTGAGATAGAATATGAGAGAATGAACCTTAGAATGAAATAGAATAATGTTAGATGATAGAAAATGATTTAGAAAGAGATGATGAGAGAAGAATCAACAAACTATCAATAAGAAGATGAGATGAGAATGACTGAATCATGATTGTGTCATTATTTATTGTGCAATATATATTCATCACTGAGCCTTATTATTGAACAATGAAGCTTAGCACATCAGGGTATAAGGAACCAAGATGTAAAGATATCTCATTGAAGAAATGAACACGTAGTAGACAAGCAACAAACAAAGAAAAAGATAATGCCCATCATGGCTCCTCTAGTCACTTGTGGACATCCTTGAGTAGCATAGGAACATAATCTGTCGCCAAATGATAAAACATAAAGATTGACGCGGACAAAATTCAGCAGCTATACTGACCTTGTGCCTTTGTTCTCAGTTGCTTGATGTGATGGTTGATAATGTTTGATCTCAGAAAGTTACGGACCCTGTTTAAGACTGACCTGTCTGATTTCGAGTGTATGCTCTTATGTTTAAGACAAGATAATGATCACTTTGATATGGATATGATACGATTGATAAGACAATTTGATCAGTTGATTGCAGATGTTTGACTGGATAGTTGTATCCTTTGTTAACTTCATGCGAAGCGTTTGCTAGATATCTGCTAGGGTATTTGTTTCTTACAAGACATTTTATTGCAAGTTTTTTTTGATTGATTGATTTTTGATTTTTAGTTGTTTTCGAATAGCTTTTTCGATGTTTTTGGTTGATTTTTTTCAGGACATTTTGTAGATGTTTTTGGTTGATGTTTTCAAGACATTATATGGATGTTTTTGGATTTTAGGGTTTTCATTGTTTTTGGATTTTGAGTTTTTTCAATGTTTTTGAATTTTGAGTTTTTCAGTGTTTTTGAAATTTGAATATTTCAATGTTTTTTGGATTTTTTCAGGACTTTATATGATTTTTTGGATTTTTTCAGAACTTTATATAATTTTTTGGATTTTTTCAGTTATGCCCCCAGTGTGTAGACCTGTATGACATGATGATATGCAAAATGTATGTGGAGACAAATGAATTTTTGACATGACCTATGTGAATGCAATATGCAGGATGAAGATGCATTTCCTATTCGAACAAGGTTGACTGTGTTTGTTTTAGCATTTCTAATACACCAATTAAAATGAAGGTGCAAAAAATTTCATAGATAAGTGGTCAATCGATCCCTAAGGCCCTTTGGAACATTCAAATCAACACACTTAGTGACTAGGATTTACAAATGGAGACGTGGAAAAATTCCCCATTGGTTCTTGAAACTTTGATCTTCTTTTGCCCTTGTGTGTGCACACGAGTTAATTCCTGCTCTTGTGTTCACTAAAGATCCTTAGCATCCTATATGACTAGCTACATGGATTATTCTAACTTCAAAAGCATCCCTAATAGAGCCTCATTGCCAGCAAGCCTTGAGAGCTCCGACGAGGTTATAGACTGTAATTTCTCAAATATTGCTCCATTGCCAGTAGGCGTTCATAGCCCTAATGGAGTTACTTGTATGTTCCCATAGTCAAGCTTTTTATCACATTTGTATGCGTGATATTTCAGTTATATATCATTTCTTTTTTTCCTTAAGATGGATATTTGGCATAGCTCTTTTTTTTTTTCTTTTCTTGCCTTGACTTGTAAGTAATGAAACCTACTTGGGTGTGACAATTATAGCAGTGCTGAAGTAGAATTTTAGATTTTTCACTAGACATATGATCAACTAGGTGTCTTGAGTGAATTAGAGATTTATTATGTTTGAGATATAACAATTGATAGATTTTGGGTTAACAAGTCTCAAATAGTGAAATCACTACCCAACCATAAGTAAAGCGTCGTCACGGGGTAATGTTGAAAATGAATGACCTTAGGATCTCAAAGACTTCATGTCTGAATATCTAAGAAAGGAGATGACCCTTGTTTCTCTTAAATGACAACAAATGATAATCTTGACAGTTTTCTTGTTTTATTGATGCTGTTATATGAAAATGCAGAAACTATAATATGCCATGAAATCTGTGAATACAATGTGTTTGAAAAAGAAACTATATGTAATGCAATGTTTTCAATAAAATGGTATGCAATGTAGGAAGTAGAACCTAAACTAACCCAACCCTTAGTTATAATATCATGTAGGTAGTTCATTGGTCTTTGTTTGAAGAGTCAGATAAAGGTTTTCCAATAAGATATAAGGACTTAGCTAAGTGTACACATTCAAAATCTCCAATGTTGATTTTATTAGTTTTTTGATTTTGTGGATCATCGTAAGGAAATCTAGCTCTAGAACCCATGAATTTGGCTATAGCCTTATGATTTTCAATGCAATCCAACTATGGTAGATTCTCTTGCCCCCAGTATTTCAAGTGCGAGTATATGAGGCAAATAGATTCTAGTTCCGAATTTGTGACATGAGCAAGTGTTATGCTTGTTTCTATTGATGCATTTGAAGAGGATGATGAAGTCAACCAGGTGTTGATCTCATTAATAGGTGTTACGATTGTGATTGAACAAGATGATGAAACAATTGTTGACAAGTTGTTCTATGTAGTATGATCTGGATTGGTGATTTCATTAATAAGGGGTTCATGAGAAACTTGTGTAGAGGTATTGGGATCACTAGTAGAAATGGCAAGTTCATTTGAGAGGGAATCTTGTGAGGAACATGGAGGACTATGACATGGAGATGAAGGAATGGAGGGACCTTGAGCAGGATTTGGAGAAATAATGGGATATGTTTTAGGACATGAAGGTAAAGGTATGATTTTATCTTGGTTTGTAAAGGGATTATTATGAAGGATAGAAGGGATGTCTTGATCTTGCTTAGGAGGTGGATGTTGGATGGGACTTGAAAGGACACTATGTTCTTGATATGGAAGGGTGTCATTATGAATGGAATAGAAAAGAGAAAGGGGATCATCATAAGATTCTTGTTCAGTGGGATCTTGATCAAAAATTGGGTAGGATGGAAGTGGTTGTTCTTGATCTTTATTTGTTTTAGGACTCATTTCTTCTATTTTTGGATGATCCTCTTGACACTGGGAAGGAGTTTGGAAATGCATGCGAGATTGTTGGAATGTTTCAACATTTTGGCCTGATGAAGAAGAATTTTGAATGAGATCCTCTGAATCATGACTTGAATTAGATTGGATTTGTATGATGGATAGCTCTTGGGAGGTTGTGTTATTAGATAGAGCTGGAATGGATTGGTCTTGTGTGACTTCGGGGGGTGATGAAATGGTGGATAGATGTGGTTGATTTAGTATTTGGTTGAAAGGGATTTGATTTTGGTTGAAAGGAGTATGATTTTGGGTGAAAGAGGTTTGATTTTGATTGAAAAAGGTTGGATTTTGGTTGAATGAATTTTGATTTGGACTTTGGTTGAAAGGGGTGTGATTTTGGTTGAACGAGGTTTGAATGTTGGGTTGATATGAATTTTGATTTGGAATTTGGTTGAATGGGGTTTGAATGTTGGGTTGATATGAATTTTGATTTGGACTTTAGTTGAATAGGGTTTGATTTTGGTTGAATGAGGTTTGAATGTTGGGTTGATATGAATTTTGATTTGGACTTTGGTTGAATAGGGTTTGATTTTGTTTGAAAAGGGTTTGATTGTTGGGTTGATATGATTGGTATGATTGATATAGTGGGTTTAAAGAAAAAGAAGGTTTACATGACTCTAATTTTGGTTGAACTAGGGTAGGAACAATTTTGTTGAAGAATGAAGGTTGGCATGTTTGAATAGTATCACGAGAAGAAGAAGGTTATTTTGATATTGATCCCCTTGTGGTCATCACTTCTCTCATCATATTTTCTAACCAGCCCCTATGGTTGTCAGGACTAGCCATGTCTATCACTTGTTGTTGCAAAATCTTGATTTGTTGAGCTAATGTTTCTATGGATGGCGATGGAATATGAATGAAAGGGATGAATCGTCCACCTTCCCTATGAAATGTATAATGCCAATCCATGATGTTTTCTTGTTTGGTTTGGAACTAGGATCACAACATGTAAGATATTTTCTCCATTTATCTGAATGTGACAATGTTTGATTGAACTTGACCAACTTGTTTGAGTTGAGGTTGAGTTTAACTGATCCTCTGATTATGTTTTGGACATTTGGGGTATGACTTTCTAGGATGATTATGCAAATGATGATGAACTAAGATAGGCGTATATGAGGTCTAGACAAGGATGTATATGAGGACGTAAATGAGGACGTAAGTGCAAACTGTGCAAAGACATAGGACGATAATGAGGACGTAAGTGGGACTATGCCAAAGATGTAGGAAGATAATGAGGATGTAAGTGGGACTATGCCAAAATACGTAGGATGATAATGAGGACATAAGTGGGACCATGCAAGGACTATGTAAACAACTGCCTAGGGTCACAAGTATGTAAGGACTATTGAGTTTTGGTTTCAAAATGGACTTTGTTTTCTGTAACTTCGTGTGTGGGACAATGTTTTGTAGTTTTCAAAATCTGAGAACAATTGCTGGTAGGTATGTATAGCTGACTGACTCAATTTTCATACAATCTTGGAAAATTCGAAGATACGTGGGATAGGGCTTGAAATAGCCCAAGGGACTGACTCAATACTGGTCTAGCACAATGATACATAAAAAAGAACGAAATACAATCTTAGGCTGGATAGTGGACACCATTCAAATGAGGCCCTTATAATAAAATACCGAAACAAAATGAACAGATAGAGAGTCTAGCAGCACTGGCTCCACTCCACGCCACACACTTCTCAGGCATGCTAGTCTCTCTTACCCCGAAGATCTGAAGATCTTATAGCTGAGGGATTCCTGTACCATAGTGTAAGGTACATGAAGGGTATCTATGGGGTACGATCCGCACTCTCAGAATCACTGAATGTAGGTTTTTTGGCAACTAAATTGGTTCATAGTATTAGGTTTCGAGGGGTCCCGATCCAATGACAGAATCTCAGAGCAAGCCACTTAGGAATTTAGTTGAGCTTATCAGTGCAAGGAAGGTGCCCACATATGTAGAATTCACTCAACACTCTAGTTTCCTGACCAGTATATTTATATAGTGGCTCAAAAAACCCGCTCGAGAGTACGCTGGGAGAGATGATATCCCCAATGCATCCCAATTTGAATTACCTCTATGGGGTGATGAAATCCCCAGTCAAAGATACCCCTCACTATGTAGAATAAAATAAAATTTGGATGTCATTGTCACCTTCCTCCTTTCTCCCAAAACCCCGAAGGTGGGTGGAAAGTCAGTTAGTGCAACAGTAGGTCCACCCCAGACACAATAAAAATTATTTACCTTAAAAAAAGAAAAATAATTCAATCTAATATAGCCTAATTCACATTTGTTTTATAGCCCAAATTTAGGTGTTAGATACACATGTGCATGTCTATTTTAAAATCCAAATCAAAATATGAAGGCATACATGCCAATTTTAACTATTTGTTGATTTTAAGCACCAAAAGAATAAGTGTGAGATACATGCATGTCAATTTTATCCCATGTTCATTTTAAGCACCAACAATGAAGTGTGAAATTATCCATGCATGCCCATTTTAACTGTTGTGGATTTTTAGCACAAAAGAAAATGAAGTGTCAGGTGATGCATGCAAAAATACTAATCTAATCCTTTCTGCAAATCCGCCACAGGCTGTAAACAGGAGATTAGTAGTAAAATCAAACTAACAGAAAGGAGAAACTCAAAACTTGATAGAAATGAATGCGTAACTTTACCTGTGCGATTGCATGATACTTACAGATCGAATGCGTAATTCTAATAGAGCGAATGCGTAATTCTGATAGACTGAATGCATGATGATATCTGATCGATTGCGTAGCACTAACAAGTTGATTGTGTAATAGACAGGCAGACAACAACAAAAGTTAAAAACAAAAAAAATAAAAATAAAAGAAAACTAAACCCGATCAGGAACCTGCAAAACCAATTGTGAAGCCCTAGCCAAATCTCTCATCATCCATTCAATATTGATTAGATCATATTTAACTTGATAAGAAAGAACTAATCTATTATATCTATCAAAGGCCAGTTGCTCTTCCGAATCTTGTATAAATTTTTGTGCCTGGAGGACCTTTTGATAGCATTTGACTTCTCTTCTTTGTTGTTTCATCCTTCTTGCACCTGAAATCCTGAACTATACTTTTCTTGCCCTAAACTGTTATAATCAAATCATGAAATAAAACCTTTTTGATCCCAGATTAACCTAATTTGAGACATAATTAGACAGACAAAATAATAGATGGAATAAAAATTAGACAATAGTTTTCCCAACGAATGCGTAATCCGGAAAGGGCGATTGTGTGATCTAAACAGGGTGATTGCATGATCCTGTCAGAGCGAATGCGTGACCCCGAGGGGTCGAATGCGTGATTCTATCTATGCAATTGTGGGACAATGTAATTGCGGTTGCGTGATGAAATATTTGTTCTCAAAATCTATGTGAAATTTGTAAAAAAATATGCAAAAATCCGTATGACCTACAAAATTACATAGAGAACAGAGAAGGTAAGTTAACTGTGTTTCACGTCGGGTTCACCAAAATGTGTGCATGTAAAATTAATCTTAATAATAATATCAATTAGAAATCAAAGGGAAATCATGAATCCCTATCTAATCAAAGAATCTAACAAACAAGACAATGAAATAATGCAATATCAAGAAATAAGAATTATAAATCAAATCAATCAAAAACTCCCTATTCCAAGATTGCATATCGCTTCCATTGCTCTTCTCTTCTTTGTGGTATGATGGCTCTTAGATATTGTGCTGGCAACTTGCAAGTGACACAAACATTCGAAGTTCATGATTATTGAAAATGGAGATTGGATGCTCAATTTATAAATTATTGGAGACGATTGATTGAAAGGTGGAACTCAAGTGAGCTCAAATGAAAATTGATAGTTGAATTGTTGATTGTAGGAGTGAAACTCAATAGATTGAATAGATTAAAGGAGTCAACTAATTGAGAAAAAACTGACTGAAGGAAGAAAAAGAATGATTGGAGGAAATAAAGAGGATGACAAAGAAAGCTTAATTTAGAAAAAGCTAACTAAAAGATGGAAATAGAGACTTGAGAGATAAATGACTCAATTAATTAATTTAGCATGTGCTTGCATTTAGATTTAGATTTTCAATTTAATCTTTGCATGAAATATATTCAAATAATTGAATTTATTTTAATTCAATTTAGCATTTGAATATATTTAGAACCTGACTTTGATTTTCAATTTGGTTTTTGAAATCTTGCACATGTAATTGAATTTGGAAGAAATTAGAAGAGATAATTAAATGAAATAGAATTTGGGGATTTGGAAATGGAAGAATTAATTAGTTAATTAAATAATTTAAAGAAACTATTTAATTATTTTGAAATGGAAGAATTAATGAAATTAAAAGAAATAATTAGTTAATTAAATAATTTAAAGAAACTATTTAATTATTTAGAAATTGAATTTAATTAAATAATAAAGACTATTTAATTTAAAGGATTAAATCATAATTAATTAAATAATAAATATTTAATTAATATTTAGAAGAGGGTTGAATGATTAGTTGATGAGAGAGATAGAAATTGAGAATTAATTTATTTAAATTGGGGAACTAATCAGAATCGATTAAATAATAAATATTTAATTAATATTTAGAAAATGGTTAAAATGATTAAATGATGATAGAAATAGAAAATAGAATAATTAGTAAGATTATAAGGAAATATGAAATTAGAAGAATAAGATTAATTAAAGAATTATTTAATCAATTAGAGGAATAATTAGTACATGATCAATGAGACATTTTTAGGTGTCTACATCCTGTTCATCACAATACTTAACAAATTCATCAGATGTGAATTCACCTCCTCGGTCTGATCTTAAATACTTCAAGTTCTTACTGGTTTCCTTCTCAACCAGAGCTTTAAATGATTTAAATTTATTAAATGCTTCTGATTTCTTTCTCAAAAATGTCACCCACATCATTTTAGAATAGTCATCGATAAAGATCTAAAATATTTATCATCGTAATAATTCTTTGTTCTCATACAACCACAAAGATCAGTAGGTACCAAATCTAAAACATTCTTAGAAATACAATTCTTTCTCTTGAAAGAAATAGAGGTCATCTTACCTATTTGATAATCTTTTCATATCACACTATCTAGTTTGACAAGTTGGGGTAATCCTCTTACAACACTTGGCTTTCTTATCTTAACCAAATTATCAAAATTAACATGACAACATCTTTTATGCCATAACCAACTATCTTCCATTCTTGCAACAAGAATATTATAATTATTACTATTCAAATGGAATAAGTTACCTCTAGTTTTCTTCCCGGTAGCAATCAGTTCACCATTTACTCCAAGAATTCTGTAGACTCCACTCTTAAACTCAAGCAAATAACCTTTATCATTGAGCTGACCAACACTTAAAAGATTATGCTTCAGACCATGAACCCAAAATACATCATCAGCATTACTCTTCCCATTTAGAGAAATTGAACCTTTACCTTTCACCGTGAAAGAAGAGTTATTTCTAAATCTAACAACACCTCCATCAAATTCATTAAGGGTTATGAGCTTACTTTTATCTCCAGTCATGTGGTGTGAACAACCACTATCTATAATCCATTCATGACTATTCTCCATATGAAATACTAGTGCCTTTTCATCTGACAGTTCCTCCTTCATGAATACAAACACAATTTCTTCATTGTCATCTTCTTCTTCCAACTCCTCATTGTTCACACCTTCATCTACTGCAACATAACAATGTTTCTTGCCCTTTCCTTTGAATCTTCTAAACTTCTCTTTCTTATCAATGTTAGGGCAGTTAGCAGCAATATGACCAATTTTACTCAAGAGAAACACTTCAAAGGTAGCTTTCCTTTATACTTACCAGTGCCTCTTCGAAATATCTTTGCTAACTGTGCCTCAAGTTCCATCACTTGATTTTCATTGTCTGGATTTCCCCGGTTACTTCCATGACTTTTCCTGCACTCATGGTTTTGACATATATCTTTTCCTTTTCTAGCAAATGAACCGATAACAAAAGCTTTAAAGGTAGATTCAGTAGATTTTGTCACACTATTGTCAAAACTATTTAACTCAAAAGTTGTAAGCTTACCAATCAATGAATCAATAGTTACCTTATCCTTTGAAATAGATCTAAGTTCTTGGATTGCCGATACTCTTATAGCATACTGAGGTTGAAGAGTTTTGAGCATTTTACTTCCTATTGCATCATCTTCTATTTCACCTCCTGCACTCTTTATGCTGCCAACAACTTCTTTGATTCTTTGACCATACTATGCAATATTCTCTCCTTCAAGAATTCTCATGTCATCAAACTTTCCTCTCAAGGTTTCCTCTTTGGCTCTTTGAACATGCTCATCTCCTCCATAGATTGTCTCTAACTTTTCCCAAACATCACCTGTAGTTTCCAATCCTTGAACATCAATATATTATGAAGAAGATAAAGTACTTACAATAGCTTCTATGGCTTGCATGTTATCTTGCTTCTCTTTGAGTTCAACCAGTGTCAAGGGAGTAGTGGTAGGAGCAACATATGTTATTTCAACTCGCTTCTAATATTGTGTGCCAAGACCTTTGATGTATATCTTCATTCCATATTTCCAGATCTTGTCGTTATCCTTATTGAACTTAGGACCCTCTTTCTTCATCATCTTGACTTCCTCGAAATGTTTTCCTCAAGTGGTTAGGCTTTCTACACACAAAGGACCAAGGCTCTGATACCAATTGTTAATCCTACGAGGATCCGGTTAATACTAAGAGGGGGTTGAATCAATATTATGACCAATTGAAACTTTAAACGCAAAATCAAACTTATATCATATCTGAAATCATTTAACAAATGTCTCAACTTCTTTAATCAAATCTAACAACCTCTTTATTGGATTTCCTTAATACATTAATCAAATCATTTACCACAACTATCAATACTTTCACCACCAAAGTAATCATATAAACATGATCATTTATCAACTCATTAACCTTATCAATCAGATCAAAAAATTTCTCAAACAACTGCTTATCAGTACCGATAACCTTTGATTAAACATCATAATCGGTGTCTAAAAAATAATGCATGAAATGAAACATAAACAAAAACATTACATGAAAAACATTCCACACATGAATACCATAAGTTTTTGACGTGGAAAATCAAATAGGGAAAAAAAATGGTGGGAGTTGGCACCCACAAATATTTTTACTCTTTTGAAGTATGCCATATTAGGAGCTTAGCCCTATTAGGATCTTACAATACACTTGATTAGGAGCAGACCCCATTAGGAGTCACCCGGTTAAGGGATTTTCCTAATAGCCCGGTTAGGAGCTTGATGATCTAGTATGATCAACCTTGTGAGAGAATTTAATACTCTTTTGAGAGCTTCCCTGTTAGGGGACTTAAATGTTTAAGGCCTGTTAGGACCTACCCGATTAAGGGATTTAACTTGCTGCAACTATTAGGGAACACTAGTAAGAAAATGATCTGTTACTTGCACTTCTTTGTTTTCTTGATCAGATCCAGTTATACACAACACTCTACAACTCTCAGGAAGATCTCACACTTCACTTGGATGGATTAACACATTCTCTAAGACCACCGACACACTAAACATCAACTATGTCATCCTAATAGCCATCTCAACTAGGTCGACCACTGAACCCTAATTTCATCTTGAATTTACAATTCAAATAATAAGAGATCATCACAGATCGATATATAGATTATTACAACAAATTACAATGCAATATCAACTATTGGTTGATCGTAACCCATCACAAAAATCCGATCTATACCAAAGTCAAACCCTCAAAACACTCTACTAAGTGTTTCACTAATTCCCAAGAAATTCTTACTTGAATCATGCCAAAACAATAATTAAATCTTTTTCCGTGGGTTGTGTCATGTTACCAACTTCATGTTGACTCATCGTCGATCACCATCATAACAAAAATCATTACCGGCTTGATGATTTCGTCACCTATCTTAAACCCTACTAAAACCTTAGCAAAACTTCATCAGAAATTTGAAACACGCCTTCTGGTAATCTTCACAAGTTTCAGTTCTGGTCCTATACACCTTTAATGATACAAGTTCACCATCCAAACCACAAATCACCAATCATTACCGATCATCGTATCCAATCAAAACATCTCTTCTTTACAAGTTAAAGTTCTATTTCACATACTTTAGTTCGCATCCAGTAAACCCTTTCTTCCGATAAACCAAATCACTAAGATGATAAAATGAAACATCAGGAACATCAGTTGACACTAGTTTCCATCAATGACAACACAAATAACTGATCATGTCATCTATTCATAGAATCTCAATCTCTTCATCACAAATAGACTTCTATCCTTCACCAATGCAGTCATCCAACTTCAACTGCATCACCTGCATCTGCATTAGTTATGCCAAATGTCAACACAAAGTTCTAGAGATCAGAGTAGGAGATGAGGATTTCATATTTAGAGCCAGTGTGAGAATAATTGAGGATAATCAAGGCATAAAAAGCTGAAATATCAAAGTGAGGCCCAAGTGAGTATGAAATTGTATAAGAATACAATTTACGATTCTACAAAATTATATTGGAAAATGTCCACACATGGTAGTCTAAATTATAGACATGTTTGATAACCATTCAAACCATGCTATGTTTAATTATTGCAATTATACTCATCATCAAATTTAGAGGTGAAGATCTCAAGAATATCAAATATCAATGTGGGAAATGATTATAAAAGTGAAACATATTAATTTCTATAATCCATCAATAGATCAATTGTTCAACAAATATCACAAAAAAGAAACTATATGATTTGTAACAATTAATACACTGGGTTAACTAACAAAAATGAATAGCAGAAGCAAATTCACATGAAACCAATTGCACAAATACAGATAACACCGATATACCTAGGAAACCCCAATATGGGGAAAAACCTGCAAATGTTGAATCTTCTATTCAGCTTCAAGAGAAAAATTTCCTTTTGAATATAATCCTAGTTGCTACAACAATTATATATATATATAGCCTCCTTGATGAAAACATCAATTATGCAAGAGAAGTGAAACTTTTCTCATATGACAAATCCTAAGAGAAACTTCCTTACATAACTCGGGAAAGGAAATTTCCTTAAATGATGCAAACTGGAACTTTCCTTAATGACGCAAGAGAAAAGGAAACTTGTCTCACACAACTTAGACTATCTCACACATAAAACTTCTCTTGGTGTTAACCTCACAACTCTAGGAAACATTCTAATTACAGAATATAAAATATGCTAATGTTGAACATCCAACATGAGCTGCACTAAAGCAACCTCCACAACCACACCTTCTGAACTACAAAAAGCTTAACACTCTCTCTTAGCAAGAAATGTGTTCTCCACAACACCCATCTTATCCTTGAAGAATAGAAACTTTCTCTTCATCAAGGCCTTCATCAGGATGTCTACTATCTATTCCTCCATAGGAATGTACTGTACTTCATTGTCCCCTTTTGCACACAATCTCTGATTAAGTGATACTTGATAGATCAATGTGCTTATACTTGTCATGAAACACTATATTCTCAAAGAGTTTGATGCAACTTTGATTATCATAGTAAATGACTGTCGGATCTAGCTCATGGTCAAAGAGCCCAACTAGAAGTTTTTGAAGCCAGATAGCCTCACATGTAGCCATATTGGCTGACATATACTTGGCCTCTGCAGAACTCAGTGTTGGGAAAAATGGTGTCTCAACCTTGCATTTATGCGAGGTTACTATTTATAGTAAGTTTTCATTTGAGCACGAAATGGTGCGAAACTCTCCCTAAAGCTTCTGGTTGGCTAGATAAGCATTCCGGTAAAGTTGCGTCGCAAGGTCACAGCTAGTTTTGAAGATATTAAAGTTTTCATCTTGGAGGGGTGCGATAAAATGTTTAAACTTAATTTTGGGGGCTTTAGAGGCTTTGAAATGCCCTAAAAAGTGGCCATAACCTGTGCAGCTGGTTATAAGGTGATAGAGCACTTCGCGAGCTTTCTGGCGCTTCAAACAGTTCGTCAATCAGACACCCGGTTCTCAAGTTATGGCCTCCGGAAGTTTGTACTCCTGAAATAGGAAAAATAATTTGTATCGGATACATAAATGAGCTGTAAAAGGGAGTGACATGTGTTGATTTTTGCTTTAACATGTCATAGGGCATCTAGAAGGGAGATAAGGTCGGCTACACCTTATTGGGTGGTTTTAGCCCATGGTTTTGTAATACCGTTTGACGGTTTCCTGTATTGTACCTCCTATTTATGAGGTGTGTGAGATAGAGGTTGTGTGTAAGAGTCTTATGGCTATTGAGTTGCCTCTGAATCTCTGATTAGTGGTACTCCTGTGAAGAGCTTGCTCTGCAAGTATGTTGTAATTTGTTTTTGATTGCTGAATAAAATATTGAGCTGCTTTTGGAGTGTGGGGTTTTTCTCCCGAAAGGGTTTTCCCCACGTAAATCACTGTGCTGTGGTATGAATGCTATTATATCTATTTCTATTTTTCTGTAACTGTTGTAACGATCTGAAAAAGTTTTGCATTACCCTCCTCTCAAGGTTAGTGTAGGAAGTTGTTTCCGCTACTTAACTTCCTTACACTCAGTGCAACTGACTTCTGTTTCTTGTTGTACCAAGAAACTATTCCTGATCCCAAGCTAAAACAACACCCTGAAGTGCTTGTTCTATCAGCTGTGCTTCCTTCCCAATCTGCATCGGTGAAACCTAGAGCTTCACTCCATCCTGCTGAATATACCTCAACCCATAATCAACTGTGCCTTGAAGATACCTCAAAACATGTTTCGTAGCTACCTAGTGCACACGTTTAGGTTCCACCATAAACTGACTAAGTGAATTCATTGCAAAACAAATGTTTGGCCTTGTGTTGACTAGACACATGAGAGAGCCTATCAACTGTCTGTACAAAGTTGGGTCCACTAACTCTGATTTAGAAGCATCGACCTTCTTCTAGTTGGTCACAAGTGGCATGCACATGGGCTTATAGTTTTCCATCCTAAATCACTTCAAGATATCAATTGTATACCTCCCCTATCCAAGAAAGATCTCACCCTCTTTCTTCCACAACTCCAATCCCATAAAGTAGTGCATCAAACCCAAGGCCTTCATCTCAAAATCTCCTACAAGATCCTTCTTGCAATGTGCTATGAGATCTTCTGACCCTATAAGAAAAAAGTCATCAACATATAATACCAATATGAGAAGCTCGCCCTTCACATGAACATAGTACAAGTTTAGACCAATGTCACTCTTGGGGAAGCCCACACTCTACAAGTAACCATCAATATGCGCATACCACACCCTTAGAGCCTTCTTGAGCCCATACAATGCTCTCTTCAACCTACATAGATGAGAATCCCTCCCATGCACTTCAAAACCCTTTGGTTGTTCTATGCTAATCTCTTCCTTAATCACTCCATGGAGAAAGGTTATCTTCACATCCATTTGGTGAATCGTCCAACCCATCTACGCTACTATAGAAATGATAGCCCTTATGGAAGAGTATCTGGCTATTAGAGAAAATGTCTCATCATAGTTAATCCCTTCCTTTTGAGAAAACCCCTTAGCCACAAATATTTCTTTGAACTTTTCCACACTACCATCTACAACATTCTTGATCTTATACAACCATCTTGACCCCACCACTGACTTGTTTTTGTTGGCATTTGCATGAAGATTGCATTGATGAACTTTTATGTTGTCATTGATGTTAATTGTAACCAGTATATAATGTTGTTATGACGTTGTTTTGAAACCGGTAGGTGAGCTAGTGAAGGAAACCAATATTACTTAAGAAGTAGTGAGATCAACTGGTAACCCTAATCGATGGAGCTTGGTGAATCGGTTGTATTGGTTTATGATCAAATGGTGAATGGTAATGATTATGCCACGTATGCATGTTGTATGCAAAGAGTTTCAAATGGTTTTTGGCATGTAGAGATAATGGTTTTATCTTGGGAATGAGCGTGTGCATTGCATGAAGAGGAAATTGTGTGATGAGTTATAGGATTCGATGAAGTGGTGATCAAGGAGAGGTCAATGTTGTATTGAACAATGTGCAATGATAGCTATGTAATCAAATGGTTATACTTGAACCAATTTTTTTGTAATCTCTATGAGATCTTAGGTTTGTGATGTGTTACCGACCTATTGTTTTTCTTATAAGTTCGATGAGTTGTTTTGTTGTAGTGTTGACAATTTTTGTTAAGTGTTAGTGTGATTGATTTCCAAACTAAAAGGTGTATCTGTAGTATGTGTGAAGGCAGATAGAAGCATGAAAATGATCTAATCAGGTAGAGTAGTGCTATTTACCATATCAACAATTCTCTATTGTTCTCTAACAATTACAATAGTCAAATCCCTTAATCGGGTAAGCTTTAATAAGCTTAGTGCTATCTAAATCCTCTAACCAGGTGATCCATTAGCTTGGATTTCAAATCCTCTACCGAGGTTACTCCTAATAGGGTATTTCTTCTAACATGGCATTATAGTCAATCCCTTAACCGGGTGGTCCCTAATAGGATTTGTTCTTAAGAGGACTTTTTGTAAAGCTTTAACAGGCTTGGCTCCTTACAGGGCGAACTTCAAAAGAGTTCAGAATACTTGTGGGTATTCATCCCCACCATGATTTTTCCCATTTGGGTTTCCACATCAAAAATCATGTGTCAAGTGGTGAATGGTTTTTGTGGTTATGTTTGCTATGATTAGTTTGCTTAATTGTTAAATCTACTTAGATATGATAAGATGAATGACATTAATCTAAAATGTGCTTTTACTATTATCAGTAAGGTATTTGAATGTTTTTAAAATGATTTGCAAATTTCAGAGCTATTTTATAGTTATTTTGATATGCCAGTCAAACTGATAAACTGTCAATGCTATTGAAGTTTGTAGTTCAGCATTTTGAACCAATTAGTTCTGAGATTGGCTTGTGAGATTGTGATGGGAAAGGGTATGGGATAGACTAGCCAAGTCTATGCTCCTTGATCCTCTCCTTAGATCACCAGGTGTTCCAACCACACCCTAGGGTCTCTAGGACTTCCCTTGCCTATGGAATCCCCTAACCTTGCCCAATCCACCCACCAACAACCTTTGATACTTCTCCTAAGGTCACACCTACTCACAAGCATCAAAAACCCTCACTTAGGCTAGGGTTTAGCTCCTCCTACACCTTCTTAGGTCCTAGCAAGGATAGGATAGGTCTTTGTCATAGTTTTCCATCCATTCATGTGCCCCCAAGGGGTTTTTGTCTTCCTATTTGTTACCGATCTCACTATTTTGCTTCTTTCCCACAAAATAGGGCTACAAGGAATGTGCCCAATTAGGCCTCCATTCCGGACTTTTAGGGCTCCCCTTTGCAAACGATGCACAAACTTGTGAAACTTCCCAAAGGGACTGCTAATCATTTGGCAAGGGCTTAAAGTTTTTCCTAGTTTTGGGCCTCCAAGTGTCCGTACACTGCCCTAGGTGAATTTTGGGGTTTTTGAGGGTTTTTATGAGGGTTTTAAGGTCTGCTAGGGTCACAGTGAGGGTTTTCTATCTTTGCCACCTTAATTGGATTGGTGGAAGCTCCTCCTTCTCACCAATGGTTCTCCACACACCCCTCTACACCTCCTCCAAAGGGTGCCTCCTTCCTTGTCCTACCTTGCTCTCATGGACCTCTGCAACCTCAACCCTTCCTAGTCGGGCATAGTCCAGTCTCACCTAGGAGTGGGTCTTTGTAAAGCTTTCCTACATCTTCAGGGGCCCTGCTTGCTCTGGGATACTATACAAGGTATTCACTCCTATTCCCCATGGTTTCATGGTGTTTCCACAATGGGGATAGGAGTTGTCAATCCATCACACAAAACAGTCCAAAACTAGACAGTGAAAGAGTAACTTCACAAAAAATTACAAAACACACAAAAACCTGCACAAGAACCTAACCTAAGTGCTCAAAATGAAAGTATAAACACAATGCAAGACTCTCAACACTGTTCAATTTGCAAAACAATCCATTATCAACCTGTTAATGCTCCATTTGTGCCGACTGGCAACAAAAACACAGTCACAGTCAAGGTCTTTTCCTTTGGGCCATACAATCTAACATCCAACCCCTCATTTTAGGGTTTGCAACAATTTATAGTGTCTCTACCTCGGTTTGTGTTCCATGGTTAGGGTTACCAATGCCAAGCTAAGGTTATGACCTATTTGGTGGAAAAGTTGCATGACAACTAAACAAGACCAATGAGCTCTTGGCTCTTATTACATTTACATGGCTTCTTAAAGAAGCAAAATTCCAACAAAAGTCACATGGAGGAAGACCTTAGAAGGGTGCTCTTGCACCAGATTGTTTTTGAGTTTGGTGAAAGTTTAGTTAGTTTTCTATCTACTGATTCAACCCCCCTCTCAGTAGTTGTCTAGATCCTTATTGATTCATCATACCATCAATTGGTATCAGAACATTTTAGGTCCTCTAGTGTCTAAGCCTAACAACTTGAGGTAAAGACATAGAAGAACATGATGAAGAAAGAAGGTCTGAAGTTTAATAGGGAAAACTACAAAATATGGAGTGATAGGATGAAAATCGATATAAAGAGTCTAGGAAGCCAATATTGGGAACATGTTGTTACACAATATGTTGCACCTTGTGGGACTATGTCTAATAATGAAAAGAAAGAGCAACAAGAAAATAATCAAGCATTGGAGGCCATTATCAGCTCTTTGTCTGATTCAGAGTATGTTGATGTCCTTGGTTTGGAGGCTTCTTATGATGTGTGGAAGAAACTTGAGGAAATATATAGATGTGATGAGCATGTGAAGATTGCCAAAGAAGAGAGTCTGAGAGGTAAATTTGATGACATGCGGATGGATGAAGGTGAGAATATTCAATAGTATGGTCAAAGGATCAAGGAGATAGTTGGTGAGATCAAGAGAGTTGGTGGTAAACTAGAGGATGCCATAGTGGTCAATAAGGTGTTGAGAACCCTTCTACTGGTCTACGCTATTTGAGTTGCAACCATTCAGGAGCTAAAGTCTATTTATAAAACTAAGGCAACTCTTGACTCCATCATTGGTAAACTTACTACATTTGAATTAAATGGTTATGATGGTAGTGCTTAGAAATCCAAGTCTGCATTTAGAGCTTCAGTTTCTAACCCACCTATGAGGAAAAGAAGAGATATTAGTCAAAGTTATGAGTCTAGGTCCAGTAGAGAAGTTGATGATGAAGACAGTTTGATCGAGCCTGAAGCATTGTTGGCCAAGCGGTTACCCAGAGGTATCGGTAAATGTAATACCCTAAAAATGGTCATCTATACCATGAGCCCCTAATCTCAACAACGTCACCAAGGTCCTAACCAAAGGCAATTAAATCAATCTTGAGCACACAATTAATTCTTTAATCATCAATGTCACATGGCAAATTAATCACTCAATATTAATTAAATATTTATTTAATTAATTAAATCATTCCAAGTAAATCATTTTAATTAAATATCTTTTGCATATTTAATTAAATAAATCAATTTGCCATTAAATCATCAAAAAGAGGAATTAATTTAATTAAATAAATCAATTTGCCACAAATCTTCAAAAAAGGAAATAAATCAAGAAAGAGGAATTAATTTAATTAAATAAATTAATTTGCCACAAATATTCAAAAAAGGAAATAAATCAAAAAAGGAATTAATTGACCAAAAAAGAATTAAAAATTGATAAATAATCTCAAAGAAAGCAATTAAAACAATTAAATATTAAATTTGAATGAAATAGAGAATAAATCAGTTTTATCTTAATTTTAGTTCAATTTCCTTTAAAACTGAGAAAAGCATCCAATCACATCAATTCACCTGGATTGTGCTTCCTCTTGGAAAATCTTTACCACTCATCATCATTTGATCTTAGCCTTTGGTTTCTTTCTGAATTTTCTATAAATTCAGGCTCATCTCTCATTCAAAGATCTTGGAGAATATATTGTTATTATGCTATTTTTGCTCTAGGTTAGTTGAGAATTTGCATTTAGATATTCACATATTAGTTATTGCATACATATATAGATCATTTAGCTCATATATTGCTTAAACCATGTTAGATTAATCTTGCATATCTAGGTTAAATCTTGCATCCATTTAGCTTAAATTCATGCTCATATAGATTTTAAAAATCCTTCGTTTAGGTATTGTCTAGTCACTGGATAGCTTAGCAATCTGAGAGCAATCTAAACTCGCATGTACTAGAAGGCAATGGGTCACTTTGTAATGGTTTATTATTCATTGATTATTGATTTACTAACCATGCATCTAATGACTTAATTGAAGTTTTGTGTATTCCAGATATAGATACAGGTCCACTTTTCACACACACATTTTTGGCACCCATCATGGGGCAGAAAACTACTTTTTCGGCCTCAAAATCACACTTTTTATCCTGCAGGTTTCATCCATACAATCTCTATGAAATATCGTACGAGTAGTTTCACTGCATCGTATGACATTATATTGAAGCCTATCATTTATCATATGACATAATATTAAATCCTGTCATTTGTCGTATGAATCAGAATATGGACTCGTATGACATACTATTTTTGGTTATTTGATTTTATCTTATGTCGTCCTAGTTATGCTCATTTCTGACTCGTACGATAAAACCCTTTTGTCATTTCATTCCATGAGAATTGTCATACGACATTGTTTTCTGTTAGATTAAAAGCAAGTTTCACTTTTTGGGGTTTTTCTTGAGTTAAAATTTTGATCACGCTAACACTAACCCTGAATTGTCTTTTGTTTGCCTGATATTTTCACAACTTAACTAGTTTCTTATAGGACGCTTGTCAAAGAAGTTATCAATCAAACATACGCCTGTCAAAGAATGAAAACAATATGATTACTGATGCATTGTTTTTGTAGGTTGCCTAAAGAAAATCGACCCAACATCGTGTATTCTTTAAATTCATTTATTTTAGGCACCTAACTTGCTATTTGGTTAATGAACAAATCTGTCTTTTGTGTTTTCAGAAAAATCTGAGAGGTGGGAGAGTATGCTCTTGTCTTTTACAGACAATCGGAAATCAAGACCTCGAAGCTTTTTTCTAAGTTTTGAGATTTGTGTACCTTTAGTGGGCCTATCACATTGAGAAAAAGTACTCACCCTGTGAGAACGACCCAAGTGAGTACAGCTGGACCTGAGCATTCCAACTCACTATAATAAATAAGTCTATGGTGATTGAAGTCTCAGAGGATGGGATTATTTGAGTTTTCTCTTTGAGATCTCTCATATCGAGCATTTTGTAGGGCCTCACAGTCTTAATCACGTTTATGTGACTACAACTTGTTTTGGTACCTTGTCGGGCTATAGGCCTTAATCATGCTTGCGTGACTTCAAGGGGTAATTTCAAATGGAATTCTTGACTAAGAACTATAAGATAGAAACTACCCGATTCACCTCCGAAAGGTTGATAATCTTTGTGCAAGAGAGAGAGTAACTCTCCCAAGACACTTGCCATATCGTGCCCCCATTAGCATTTGGAGTCAGTGAATACAACATTGAGAATCCACTGCGTGAGAGTTAATGGCCATATTCTAATTAGCTATTGGGTGTGTACCTAAATTAGCAAGCAAAGGTTTTCTTCTCTAAGCCAACTTCCATAGGGTTAGTGTGCTGTGATTGGAGTTACTATTCATACTGCGTGTTTTATGTGTTTTCATCCCTGAAACTGAAACTGAAGTACTGAAACTGGAGAAAATGAATCAACAACTTGGTCATAAAACTCTATCCATGTCAAAACTGGTCTATCGCAGTCAAAAATCAGTCCATCTCAGAATTGGTCATACTCAGCAAATCGAAAAAAAAACTCAAAATTCTTGTCTCTGTCTTGTTAACAGTCATACGAGCCTGATCATTTATCATCCTGCACCATATCCTGTGTCATACGAAACCCAATAGTCTGTCGTTTAAAGCTAAATCTTGTGTTGTATGAGTCTTCTAATTTGTTGTCTGAGCTAAATCCTGTGTTGTACGAGACATAACTGCACCGAATCCTTTGTCATCTGGGACAATGCCCATTTGTCGTACGGTACTAGGCAACAACTCGTATGAAACAAAACTGTTGTTGTCTAGAACCTTTTATACTGTCGTACGGTCTCAAAAATACAGTCATATGAGTCTATGATTTTGCTAGTCTAGAATAGTCAAATCTATCTAAAACAATCTAGAGCAAGCCTAAAACTGGTTATCATCCTCTAGAGCATAAACAACCTTGATAGTATACCTTTGCCGTTGCATTGCACAATTTTGTTGATCATCTCTAAGCTAGTTCAAACAAACATCTTATCAAACCTAAGTTAACTTAGATAGTGTCTTACACATGATAAATCATTCCTGAAACCAGACCAGATCTTAGTTACTTCACTCAATCACTACGTTAAACAAACTAATAGCTACAATTTGATCTTGACTTCTGCAACACATTTAGCACTCGGTCCTATCGGTTACAAATGTCTGTTCAAACCAAAAACTCTCGCAGAAAAATAGACAAAGGAAAAGAAATGCCCTTTTCATCAAAAGACAATCCATTCTTTGTAGAAAACCCCTTTTACAATAAACCGTCCTCATCACAGATACCAGTTTACGATCTACCAATCTTTGGTCAGCCTCTATCTCCCACCATGTCTGGGGAAAGACAAGAAAGAGAAGCTAGTAAATGAGACACTCATGATGACTTTAGCAATCATGCCACTGACAGTGATTCCTCATCAACTAAATCTAAACTTCCTAAACCTCCCAAAGCCGAAGTACATAGATGTCAGAATGATAAAGAGTTCCAAAAAATGATGAAGGTCATCATGGCTAGGGAAAAAGAAGACTATTTTCTAGAATTAGCAAAGCAAGGCACTAAAATACCTATTGGTTATAATGTGGAGGCCCTCGTTACTAAAGAGAAAGATACACCATGGGGAAAAATAAGCAAACAAATGCAAACATTACAAACTGCGGTCTCAAAACTACAAACAAAGATAAAACACCAAAACAATATTCTCTGGACACAATATGCCCATTCCCCTTTGACAAAAACCTTTACATGCCTTCATTCCCTTCACGAGTCGAGATCCCAAAATTTGACAAATATGATGGTACCTCAAATCCTCAAGATCATGTCAGAGATTTTTATGCCGCCTGTATGGAGTTCATGCATGATCAAACGTACCTCATGCATCTTTTCCCATGGAGTTTAGGGGGTCAAGCAATGGAATGGTTCTCCAGTCTACCCAAAGGAATAAAAATGTTTGAAGAACTAATCCAACTATTTTTACAACAATACTCATACAACATTCGACATCTTGTGACTATGATAGAGCTTTGCAATACCAAACAAAAGATAGAGAACCCTTTCTCACTTTTCTCCAATGATGGAGAAAGATTTTCTCTAGATATTTACAGACTATCCCAGATCTTGAGAAAATTGATATCTTTGTCAACAACCTAATCCCTAAATTAAAGTATAGTGTCCAAATGCAAGTACACCCTTCATTCAACAAAATGGTAGATAATGCCCTCAGAATGGAAGATGTACTTATAAAAAAGGGAGATATATCACCTTGGAAAGAAACATCGCAAGGTTCTAGCTCTAAAGAAAAGAGCAAGTACTGGAAATACGACAAAGATAACAATAGAAATGTTGTTAGTGATGGAGTGGTGGATATTGTCCAAGTAAACACAAAATCCACAATATTTAACTTGGCCTGTGGCACGCAAGTGCTCAAAGTAGTTGAAACTGCAACAGAAAATCCTCCAAAGAAAACAAGAGAATGGTTTAAAGATAGACCTTGGGTTTCAAACCCTAAGCGTTATTTTACTCCTCTAGATGAGTCATATGAATCCACTTTTAAAACCTTATTGGCAAATAACCTAATAACATTGCTAGACAATTCTAGACCATATGACCCAGAAATTAGACCCAAATGGTGGAGAGAAAACGAATACTGTGACTACCATCGGATTAAGGGACATAACATAAACAACTGCATGAAACTCTGACATGAAATCCAAGATCTCATTGATGCAGGAAAGATCATTGTTGGAAGTCACGTGAATAATGCTGATCATAACGCCTTTAAAGATCCCTTGCTGACTTATGAACAAGGAGATTCCTCAAAATTCAAGGGAGGAGCTAGAGTCAATTATACCTACACTAACAATGATAATGTGATCAACATGATTGAATCTACTCAAACTGAATATTGCAATGTGATCATAGTCCAGGATCACCAAAGTCAAGCACAAACTGCTAATGCCATAACTCGCACTCAAAGGAAGATTACTCTCCCGGGAGCTAGTTCCTCAACTTTCAATCAAACAACATCAAATCTATGAAATAGACAAATAGATACAATCATGGCCAAATCAAAACAACTGGCTTCATCGTCTTCTCCTAGTTATAGTATTGTCGAACAATCGAAGAGAACCAATGCTCAAATCTCCATTTTGGAATTGCTTAAGATCTCTTCTATTCATAAAGAGGTCCTGGACAAGGCTCTACTTACCACCAGTGTCCCTAAAGATTTAGACATAGAACGGTTTCAATCTATGGTGGGTCACCTGACTTCACCTCATTACCTCACTTTCTCTGAAGAAGATGATAACTCACTGAGTCACCCACATAACCAGCCGTTACACATTGAAGCCATGATCCATAAACACCGAGTTAAGCATGTTTTGATAGATGGAGGCGCTAGGTTGAATATTTGTACCTACAATCTACTGACATAGTTGGGATTCTCTGAAAATGTTATTGACCCAGCAAAGAAAATAACAATCAAGGCTTATGATGAAGAAGAAAGAACCTCTAAGGGTCTGGTATTATTACCAATCAAAGTAGAACCTATGGAAAGAGATGTCATTTTTCAAGTCTTGGATCTTCATATTTCATACAATATCTTACTAGGGAGGCCATGGATTCATGAAACGAAAGCAGTACCATCTACGTATCATCAATGCCTAAAATTTCCTTATAATGGAGTTGAAGTCAGTATTCCCACTGATACAAGTTATACCTGCAACACATTAACACAAAGTGCTGATACTTTTGTTCCTCATAATAGAGCGGTCTCCACAGCTGAAAGTTTGGAATCTTTGCTAAAAGATTTACAAAAGAAATTGAAAATCACAAATACTGGCATAGATGGCTACAAGATAGAGCCTATACTCTCACTAATACCTCTTCCTCCATCACCAAGACAGTCAGGAAAACCATCAGAGGTTATGAAGCCACAAACTTCAACTCCAAAAGTCATGTATGATGGTCTCTTTATACAGTCCACTACTTCTCTTGTAGGCAAAATAGAAGAGGATGATGTTCTCAAATCACTTTTCAAAGAAGACAGTGCAAACAAAGAAATACGACATTGTGAGATTTCCCCGATACAATATGGTCCAGGCTATAAGATGCTTCAACGCATGGGATATTTAGGTACTGATCCTTTAGGAAAATGTCAAAAGGGTATTGTTGAACCTATTCAGTTACAAACTAAGTCTGTCAATGATAAAGATGGACTGGGATATGATCCAAGAAAGTAATCAGATCTGAAGCACATGTCCCACCATCAACGTAAGTGGAAGAAAAAGGTACTACCTTTAACAACACAAGAAATTAATACTCAACAAACTCAGGAAGAGTGTGACGATGAACAAAAAGAATTGCCCACCCGGAGAGAGGAAACAGATGGTCATCAAGTTCCAGTTATATCAACTATAATACCATAGGAAGTAGAAGTCCCAGAGGATATGAGAGACTAAGTATACAGAATCAGAGAATTGTTTGCACCGCTAAACATTCTGGTCACATATACTAGCAGACAACAAGTAGATGATTCAGAAAATGATTCAAATGAGTATGAATGGGGTCCTGACCATCCCTCAGATACATCTACTACAGAAACCTCTAAAGAATCCAGTGATATCACAGATGACGTGCAAGAGCTGGTATGTCTAAGAATTCAAAGAGAAATGGAAGAAATTTGACTAAAAAGACAAGAAGACTATGAACAACAGTTGGAGAAAGAAAGGACACAAGCAATTTCTTCACCTACTAACTCTCCCTCTAACGAGGTAGGACAAATCAGGTACGAAACTACAAAAGAAGAATTAGAAGCTACAGAAATAGAACCAGTCATCAGTCCAGAGGAAGGTGAATGGAACATACGACATAGATTAACAGAACCATCAAAGTTATGTTCACAAGTGTGTGAAATACAGGTAATCAATGAACCGAATCATGAAGGAACTTGTAGCATCAAAGATGTGGGTATTGATACTATATATATTTTTACTAAGCCACTTGAAGACAAGCCAGAAACTTCATCTTATGACTATGATAACTCAGACAAGAGCTCTATTTATAACAACGATTATTCCACAACACATTATGACTACTCTGTCATGAATGTTGAGATGTTGTCTATTGACCCTGTTACTGTCACACCACGGTATGTAGTCCAGTCTGAAGTAGTTAACAATGCTAGAAGTAGGTCAGTTGGGTTAGGTCTACTAAATACTAACATGAATTTCGATGATCGTGTCATGACTCTTCCTAGTCTTGAGACACATACGCAAGGTAGTCTTCTAGAAACTTGACTGGTTGGTCCGAAGTCATGATGATAGTACTGTGAACTCCCTTGAGCCTGTTCCAACCTTATCCTTAATGCATCCCAAACTGACTGATTGTACTCTTTATAACCAACCCTTGAATGTACCTACTTTTGCCAATGACTATACGTTAGCATATTATCTCAATGTAGTTGAACCCATGTACTCTTCCACCTATGAAAAGAATGAAAACATGAATGAAGCAGATATCAAGTATCTTAGTCGCAAAAACAAGAAAAATAAAAATAAAAGACCTAATGGCAAAAACCACATTGTGGCGGTGTCAGAATCTAAAAAAGAGAAAATAAAAGATGTACCTAAAGGTGAAAACCTCTTTGAGGTGCCTAAAGGTGAGATACTTGATATATTGCCAAGTCACTTCCAGGAGAGATCTTCCATATTGATCAAGCCAACTCAGCTAGTGAACATTGGGAATCAAGAGACACCATACATCATTCATTTAGCCCAATCACTATCAGCAGAAGAGTTAAAATATTTCAGCAACCTTTTTCTAGAAAAAAAGATCAACTTTGCATGGACATACTCAGATATGCCAGGACTAGATCCTAATCTCATCATGCATCATCTCTCTATTACACCAGGAGTAAAACCAGTTAAGCAAAAACTGATAGTTCTGATACTAAATGTAAGTACAGATCCAATAGCCAATAAGATAAGAGGGGGGGTGACTCATACAAACTTAATCTTCCATAAAAACATCAGATTCAACCTTAGTAACATATACTTTAGTAATATAACAAAACTGTTAAACATGCAAACTCAAAAGCATATAAACATCATAAACCTCATAACACCAGATTTAACATGGAAACCCAAATAGGGAAAAACCATTGTGGGATTTCGGACCCACTAAGAAATATACTCTTCTAGAGTATGCTCGGTTAAAAGCAAATCTTGTTAAAGATTACAAACACATTGCTAGATGTGACCCGGTTAAGGGATTTCCCTTAGATCTGTTAGGATCTTCACCTTGTTAGAAGTGACCTTGTTAAAGGATTTCAAACACTCAATCAGAATGTCACCTTGCTAGAGGGTTTTACAAATAAGACTGTTAAGTCCACTCGGTTAAGAGATTTTCTGTCACTTTCACAAAATAACAGTAATAAAAATCTATCTACAACTTCACATCTAAAATGCTAAAGTAGATTCTTATTTGTTCAATACAATCTAGACATAGAACTAATCTTGTCCATCTGCTAGGCTTCTATACTCTGTTATTCAAACAGGTCTTCAAGCTTCTGTGCTCAGTAATCAAACCGCTTAATCTCCTTGATCACATTTCCCATGATCAATCATAGCCATAAGATCTTCAATCTTGTCCAGGTTCAATGCATCTTTCGATCTGAAAATGTTTTACCCGCCTGGGAACTTGCACATATTTCTTGGAACTTGTGCCAGGGTATTGCAGTTCAATCTGCGCTGTAGATCTTCATGCCGACTTTTCATTGCCTTAGATTCATTAACAGAATTCATGCACGACATACCAATCATTTAATCAGTTCCATCTCATCAGCTTTCTTCATTAGATATCGCCTGTAATCATTTAATGCATTTTGTTATAGCTCGGTTACAACTCGATTATAACTCGGTAAATACTAAACTTCACTCGGTAGACATTCCGCCTTCATTAACCGATAGCGATAACCTTAGGGTTTACCGACTAGGTTCTTTGCTTGGTAACATAGTATAGTATTAACCTTTCACTTTACAACATATGTATGATGTTAAAACAATCTAAACATAATGATCTCATCATTGTTTGACTTGGTAATAGTTGCTTATTGAATACCTTATTCATCCCCTTATTCATCATAATCTTTTTGTGTCTTTTACCGACATCTTTATACTCTTTAAATCATACTTCTCAAGATATGGCAACTTTATGCTGAATTAGAAAATCAATTTCTTGACATAAATGACAAAACAATAATATCAAGACAGTAAACATCCTTAATCAATTATATCCATAATCATCAACAACCTTCTCAATATCCTTATTGAAATGTCAACAATCTTTCATTGTCTGTTATAATGCAATATTGCCAACAATCTCTCCCTTTGGCATTGATGGCAAAACCAATTGATTTGACCTTAAAAGATTCAGATTGCTGTGATTCTGAAATGCTAAAATACTCTCCCCCATACATTAGACTTCTCCTCTTTTCTTCAGTCTTGTTTCCAATCTGTAGTCTTCTCAGTTTTCTTCCCCTTAAATTGGTCTTCTCCCCCTTTGACAACAATGCCAAAAAGTAAAGAACTAAAACATAATTTATTCCTATATGAAGTGATTTCCTGTTGTTGTGTATCAACTAAGTCTCGGTCAGAGTATTTTGTCTTTAATTCCTATTCCCTATGATATTTCCTGTACACCTTTAGAAAACATCCTAAAGTGTGTAATGCAACATCAACTCCTAAATGATATTCGACAGAGTCATTGGATTGATGCTTTCACCGATCTCGGTCAGTGAGTAGAAGATAGGGGTAGGACCCCTAACTTACTTCTGAGATATTCAAAAGTGTCCCTTGGTAGTGGCTTGGTGAAGATATCTGCTATTTGTTCCTTTGTGCTAACATACTCCAACACCACTTTCTTCTCTTGAGCTTCTTCTCTAAGATAATGATATTTGATAGAGATGTGCTTTGTCTTAGATTCCTAACAAGATTTTTTGAAATATTAATGGCACTAGTATTGTCACAGAATATAGTTACTAGCTCGGTAACTTTCTCATTTATACCTTCCAATAGTTGTTTGATCCATGCAATGTGAGGACAATTCAATGCTGCAGCAATGTATTCAACTTCTGCTGTTGACTGTGAAACACATCCTTGTTTCTTGCTAAGCCAACTCACTAGTCTTTCTCCTAAAAAGAAAGCTCCTCCACTTGTGCTTTTTCTGTCATCAATGTTGCCTGCCCAATCAGCATCAGTATAAACTTTTAAATCAAAATTATTTCCTTTCTGATATATTAAGACATAATCCTTAGTGCCTTTCAAGTATCTAAAAATTCTTTTGATTGCTGTCATGTGTGTTTCCTTAGGATCTGCAGAGAATCTTGCAACTATACCTACTGCATGTGCTATGTCTGGTCTACTGTGAACAACATATTGTAGCTTTCCAATCATGGATCAGTAAAGTGTCTCATCAACAGATGCAGATTCATCATTCTTTGATAATTTACAGTTGGTAGTCATAGGAGTACTTACTAGTTTTGAACCCTCCATTCCAAATTTCTTCAAGATTTCCTTTAAGTACTTGGATTGAGTAATGAAAATCTCATTTTTCATTTGCAGTATCTGTAAACCTATAAAATACTTTATCTCAATGATTAATGACATCTCAAATTCTTTGCTCATTTCATTTCCAAAGTTCTTGCATAAAAAGTCATTTCCACAAAATATAATATCATCAACAAATATGGCTGAGATTAGTATTCCATTTTCATCATTCTTCATGTACATATTGTTGTTCTCACTTGTCCTTATAAAAACAATCTTAATCAAATAAGAGTGCAATCTTTCATACCATGCTCTGGGTGCTTGTTTCAGACCATATAAAGCTTTGTTCAATTTACATACCTGATCTTTATTATTGTTTTCAACAAATCCTTCAGGTTGTTCAATAAAAAATTCTTCTTCTAATATTCCATTCAGAAAAGTAGATTTGACATCCATTTGATATACCTTGAAGTTTTTGAAAGCAGCATAGGCCAACAATGTTCTTACTCCTTCAAGTCTAGCAACAGGTGCAAAAGTTTCACCATAATCAATTCCTTCTTCTTGACCATAACCTTTGCAAACTAGTCTTGCTTTGTTTCGAATGACCTCTCCTTTTTCATTTAGCTTGTTTCTGAAAATCTACTTTGTACCGATTAAATTTTTGTCCTTTGGTCTTGGGATTAGTGTCCATGTGTCATTCTTCTTGATTTGATCAATCTCTTCTATCATAGCATTTATCCAATCTTCACTGTTAAATGCCTCTTTTACTATTCTCGGTTCAAATTCAGATATCAAACATGTGTTCTGTCTCAATTTGTTCCTTGTCATCACTGGATCATCCTTATCTCCTATAATCTGACTTGGTGCATGATGTCTTCTGACATATTTGGCTAATACAGGCTCGATAGGCTCTGTATGATCTTCTTCATCACTCGGTAGCTGGATATTCTTTTCATTTTCTTCAACAGTCTTCTCTGTAAGACTTCTCGGTTGAACATAGACAAATTCATCATAGTCTTCTGGTTCCTTGGAATTTCCTTCATCATTTCTTTCTGCAAATTCATCAATTTTCACATTTGCACTTTCTACTATTTTGTTAGATGATTTGATCAGACATTTAAATGCTTTGCTTCTAGAAGAATAACCTAGAAATGTTCCTTCTTCACTTTTCTAATCAAACTTGCCATTTCTATCATCTTTGTGAACATAGCATCTACTTCCAAAGATTTTAAAATAACTTACATTAGGTTTCTTATCATACCAGATTTCATATGGTGTCTTCAAAGTACCTTTCTTCAATTGTACTCGGTTCAGGGTGTAAACCGCTGTGCTTATTGCTTCTCTCCAAAATGTTTGTGGCACCTTCTTTTCAATCATCAGTGTTCTAGCACAATCCACAATAGATCTATTTATTCTCTCAGCTATTCTATTCTGCTGTGGAGTTCTTGGTGCAGAGACTTGTCTTTTAATACCATGATCATTCCAAAAGAAGTTGAATTCATCAGATGTGAACTCTCCTCCTCTATCCGATCTAAGACATTTCAGTTGTCTTCTTGTTTCATTTTCAACTCTTGCCTTGTACCATTTAAACATTTGAAAAGCTTATGATTTTTCTTTTAAAAACATTACTGACATCATCCTTGAATAGTCATCCACAAATAATATGAAATATTTATCACCATAATAACTTTGAACTTTCATAGGACCACAAAAGTCAGTGTGTACTAGATCTAAAATTCCCTTAGAACTGTAAGACTTACTTGTAAAGCTTGACCTTGACATCTTACCCATCTAGCATCCTCGACACATAGCATTCTCAGGTTTTTCAAGACTCGGTAGACCTCTTACTTGGTGCTTCTTTCTTATTTTGATCAGATTATCAAAATTTACATGACAAAACCTTTTATGCCATAACTAGGTATCATCTATCTTTGCATACAAACACTTGTTATGAGTTGAGTCAAGGTGAAATGTGTTACCTTATGTTTGTGTCTCGGTAGCAGCTAATTTTCCATTTTTGTCATGAACTTTGACAATTCCTTTTTGAAATTCTATTCGATAACCTGTGTTGTTTAGCTGTGCTACACTCAACAAATTGTATTTCAAACCTTCAACCCAATAAACATCATTGCATCTTGCATTGTCAAGAAGTGTTATAGATCCTTTACCTTTCACCAGACATGGTGCATCATTACCAAATCTAACATAGCCTCCATCATAATCTTCTAATATAACAAACTTGTGTTTATCTCCTGTCATATGATGTGAGCATCCACTATCTATGATCCAAGAATTATTAGTGTTCATGTGAGATATTAGGGCTTTTTCTTCATACCTTTCTTCATCTGATCCATCTTTGATAGCCACATAAACTACTTCCTTTATATTAGTATCATCTGATTTATCATCATCGGATTCCTCATCAGCTATTAAGCATGTCTTTCTAACTCTTCTTCTGAAATCTCAGTGTCCTCTGTAATGATTATCTTTCTATCTATCATCTCGATAATCTCTCTTTTCAGTAGAATCTTTGTCAGGATAGTTGGAAGCTATATGTCCTATCTTATCACAATTGAAACATTTCAAAGGTAGCTTTCTTTTATACTTAGCTTTGCCTCTCAGTAACCTTCTGACTAATAGTGCTTCAAACTCTTCTTGCTTTCTGATTTCCTCATACAGTTTGTGTACTTCTTCCATGTTCTTATGAAATCTTTCACTTGCTCCACTATGATCTCCTTCATAGTACTTATACTTTATTTCATTAAATCATTAGATTCATCAAGATGAAAGGAACTAAATGCAGATTCAACTTTATTTACTGAAGATCCACTGTTATCAAAGTTACTTAATTCAAATGCATGTAGCTTACCAATAGTAGCATCTAAAGAAACTGGCATATTAGGTACATACCTTAATTCATTGATTGCAGAGACTCGGATTGCATAAGCTGGTAGAAGGGTATTTAACAACTTACTTGTTATATCCTTTTCTTCAATAGTTCCACCTGCTCCTTTGATTTGATTGACGATCTCCTTTAGTCTTGTATTGTATTGGGTTATGTTCTCACCTTCATTCATCCTCATAGATTCAAGTTGTCCTCTTAGACTATCTACTTTTTCTCTTTGAACATGTTCATCTCCTTCATATACTGATATGAGCTTATCCCACATAGCCTTTGCATCATTGCAACCTTCTAGATCATTAAACTTTGAATCGATCAATGCAGATGTTATTTCAATCATTGCTTGAATATGTTCTTTCTTTGCCTTTATCTCTTCCATAGTCAATGGATAGGTGCTCAGTGTAACAAAATCATTCTCCAGATAGTATACAACATATTCTCCAACTCCTGATAGATGCAGCTTCATCCTTTTTTGCCATGTAGAGAAACTTGACTTGTTCAACTTCGGTGCATCCCTCTTATACATCTTTGGATCTTTAACTCAAGTGCCTTTAAAATTTTCTTCTAGAGTCTAAAGCTCTGATACTAATTGATAGTTCTGATACTAAATGCAAGTACAGATCCAATAGCCAATAAGATGAGAGGGGGGGTGAATCATACAAACTTAATGTTCCATAAAAACATCAGATTCAACCTCGGTAACATATACTTTAGTAATATAACAAAACTGTTAAACATGCAAACTCAAAAGCATATAAACATCATAAACCTCATAACACCAGATTTAACATGGAAACCCAAATAGGGAAAAACCACTATGGGATTTTGGACCCACTAAGAAATATACTCTTCTAGAGTATGCTCGGTTAAAAATAAATCCTGTTAAAGATTACAAACACATTGCTAGATGTGACCTGGTTAAGGGATTTTCCTCAGATCTGTTAGGATCTTCACCTTGTTAGAAGTGACCTTGTTAAAGGATTTCAAACACTCAATCAGAATGTCACCTTGCTAGAGGGTTTTACAAATAAGACTGCTAAGTCCACTCGGTTAAGATATTTTCTGTCACTTTCACAAAATAACAGTAATAAAAATCTATTTGCAACTTCACATCTAAAATGCTAAAGCAGATTCTTATTTGTTCAATACAATCTAGACATAGAACTAATCTTGTCCATCTGCTAGGCTTCTATACTCTATTATTCAAACAGGTCTTCAAGCTTCTGTGCTCGGTAATCACTATGTAGCATCTTTGTGCATACACTTGCCCGCATGCATTGTTTATCAACAGTTTCCTATTTATAAACAATTAGCTAACCGCTTAATCTCCTTGATCACATTTACCATGATCAATCATAACCATCAGATCTTTAATCTTGTCTAGGTTCAATGCATCTTTTGATCTGAAATTTTTTCACCCCGCCTGGGAACTTGCACATATTTCTTGGAACTTGTGCCAGGGTATTGCAGTTCAATTTGCACTGTAGATCTTCATGCTGACTTTTCATTGCCTTCGATTCATTAACAGACTTCATGCACGACATACCAATCATTTAATTAGTTTCAGCTCATCAGCTTCCTTCATTAAATATCGCCTATAATCATTTAATGCATTCTATTATAGCTCGGTTATAACTTGGTTATAACTCGGTAGACATTCCGCCTTCATTAACCGATAGCGATAACCTTAGGGTTTACCGACTAGGTTCTTTGCTTGGTAACATAGTATAGTATTAACCTTTCACTTTACAACATATGTATGATGTTAAAACAATCTAAACATCATGATCTCATCATTGTCTGACTCGGTAATTGTTGCCCATTGAAGACCTTATTCATCCCCTTATTCATCATAATCTTTCTATGTCTTTTACAGACATCTTTATACTCTTTAAATCATACTTCTCAAGATATGGCAACATCATACTGAATTAGAAAATCAATTTCTTGACATCAATGACAAAATAATAATATCAAGACAGTAAACATCCTTAATCAGTTATATCCATAATCATCAACAACCTTCTTAATATCCTTATTGAAATGCCAACAATCTTTCATTGTCTGTTATAATGCAATATTGCCAACAAAAACTCCATAAGATGCATCCTCATGTGGCACTGCTAGTCAAAGCTGAACTAGAAAAATGCTAAAAGTTGGATTTATCAGAGCTATAGACTACACAGAATGGATATCAAACATAGTACCTATATCAAAGGCAGACAAATCTATTAGAGTTTGCATAGACTTCAGGGATCTCAATAAAGCATGCCTGAAAGACGATTTTCCCTTGCCCAACATTGACATGATAGTAGATATGACTGTTGGATATGAGATGTATTCATTAATAGATGGATTCTTTGGTTACAATCAGATCAAGATAGCACCTGAAGATCAAGAAAATACATCTTTCATGTGTGCATGGAGAACCTTCTGCTGGAATGTTATGCTGTTTGGGGTGAATAACGCAAGAACAACTTACCAAAGAGCGGTAACTACTATCTTCCATGATATGATGCATAAAAACATGGAAGATTATGTTGATGACACCCTGGTAAAAACCATGAAGAGATCTACGCATATTCAAGAACTAGGCCTCATACTGGATATAATGGAAAGATTCAAGCTCCGATTAAATCCTAAAAAAGTGTGCATTTGGGGTAACATCAGGAAAATTGCTTGGTTACATAATTTCAAAAAAAGGAATTGAGGTTGACCCTAAAAAGGTCCAAGCTATAATGGAAATTCCTCCACCTAAGAACATTAGTCAAATGAGAGGTTTACAAGGCTGTCTTCAGTCAATAAGGTGCTTTATATCTCAGCTAGCAGACAAAGCTCAACCCTTCACAAAGGTATTAAGGAAAGGAATTCAGTACAACTAGGATAAAGATTCTGAACAACATTTACAACAAATCAAAGAATATCTTTCTAATCCACCCATATTAATGCCACTGATTCAAGGTAAGCCACTGATCCTATACATATCAGCTACATATACTACACTGGGGGCACTTCTAGCACAACAGGATGACAATAAAAAGGAACGAGCTATCTATTACATCAGTAGGATAGTGGTGTCATATGAAATGAATTACACTATAATAGATAAAGCATGCTTGGCATTGGTCTTTGCATCACAAAAATTAAGGCACTATATGTTGGCACACTCTATTAAGATGGTAGCCAAGATTGATCCGCTCAAATATCTTCTCAGCAAAGCAACACTTACAGGGAGACTAGCCAAATGGGTTATGGTTCTTATGGAATTTGATATCGAATATGTGGAATATAAAGCCATCAAAGGACAAGTTATTGTAGACCAACTTGCTAATGCTCCACTTGAAGACAGTCAACCTCTGCAAATAGAATTCCTAGATGAATCAATCATGCACCTTACTGAACAATCATGGAAGATGTTCTTTGATGGGTCTTTCACTCAACATGGTTCTGGTGCCGGAATACTTTTTATTACTCCCCAGAAATACTCAATCCCAAAAGCTTACAAGATTCTCTTCCCTTGCACCAATAACATTGCAGAATATGAAGCTTTGGTAAACAGGATCAAGCTAGCCATCGAGTGGAAGATTGTTGAATTACACATCTATGGCGATTCTCAACTCATCATCAACCAAATCAATGACCTATATCAGACAAGAGATGAGAAACTGATACCTTATAAAATAATGGTGGATGATCTCAAGAAATACTTTACCTTCGTATCATTTCAACAGATCCCCTAAACATCAAATAGAGCAGTGGATGCAATGGCCACCTTGGCATCTATACCATAGCTACTGGAGTCTAATTTTTGCTTTGAATTCCTGGTGGAAGAGTTACATTATCCTGCCTATGATTCCCCTGAGTCCTAGATGGTCTGTTCTATTATTGGACATGACTCATCTCATTATAGCCACATTTACTTTTACCTACATGACCAAGTTGTCCCTGCTAATTTTTCTTGAAATGAAAAAGGAACCTAATCTGAAATGCATCACGATATGTCATCATTGCTAACGACCTATTCAGGCGGGGTTTAGATAATACTTTTCTTAGATGTCTAGAAACTAAGGAGTCCCAATGGGCATTTTCTGAGGTTCATGAAGGTATTTGTGGATCCCATTCGAACAGTCTAACTTTAGCACATAAACTACTAAGGGCTGGCTACTACTGGCCAGACATGGAGAAAGAAGCTATAAATTTTCTAAAACCTGTGAAATGTGTCAGCTACATGGGCACCTTATACACACTCCAACAAGGGATCTCATACCCTTTGTGACACAATGGCCCTTCCAATAGTGGGCGTTTGATCTGATTGGCCAAATATATCCCGCATTATCTAATGGACACCAATTTATTATCACTGCCATTGAGTACTTCACTAAGTGGGTAGAAGTAGTTCCACTCATCAAAGCAATCGGAAAACAAGTAGCTCTCTTTATTCTTAATTATATCATCTGCAGGTATGGTATACCTTCATCCATTATAACTGACAATGGATGACAGTTCAAGAACAAAGATCTAAATGAACTCTGTGAGAAATTCAAAATAAAACAACACTAGTAATCGTATATTACCCTCAAGGTAATGGACAAGCAATGGCATCTAACAAAAACCTACTGACTATCTTGCACAGAACAGTGAATAAATCTAGGAACGATTGGCATCTCCAGCTCAATCTTGCCCTGTGGGCTTATAGAACAAGTATTAGAACACCTACTGGGGCTACACCTTTTTCTTTGGTGTATGGGTCTGAAGCAGTATTACCTATTGAGGTGGAAATACCATCTCTAAGAGTTTCTTTGCAAGGTCTTGATACTAATGAAGAATATAGAATATCTAGATTGCAAGAGCTTGAATTGCTAGATGAGCGCTGGCAAGTGGCGTTTGATCATCTCAGAGTGTATTAAAAGAGAATGTCCAGAGGATATAACAAAAAGGTTCGACACCGAGAATATCAAGTTGTTGACCTAGTTCTAAGAGAAAATCCTAAAATTCAACAGTTTTGAGTAAACAAAGGGAAATTTGAACCCAACTGGCTGGGTCCCTATATCTTTATTGCAGCTTTTGGCTCTGGTGCCTATCAGCTCTCAACATTGGAAGGAGAACAGCTCCGCGAACTGATCAACACCATCCATCTGAAGAAATTCTTCACCTAAATATTCTCTACTCTAGCAGCTTATGTAAGCTAAAAAGTCCTGAAGAAATCCTAAAAAACAGAAAAAGTCCTGAAAAAATCCTAAAAATCAGAAAAAGTCCTAAAGAAAAAAAAAGGGAAAAAGAGAGAAAATGCCTTGGTGAAAACCTAGTAAACAGGCACCTTGGTAAAAAAATAAAATGAATCTTTGCCAGGTAGGTGAAAACCTGGCAAACATGCGCCTCTTGTACTCAAGCACTCCATCTAACAACGCAACAATGGCATTCCCGCTTTCATGCATCTTTGCTTTCACTTGTACATATTTCAGTGACTTTTGTCACATCCTGGTTCGTTGGAACCCTCATGTCTTGAAACTGATCAATGTCCTAGTCTTAGGTAATCGACAAGAGCACATTACATGTCCTAAGTAGTATCAACCAAGTCAACTCTACGTCAGTGAAACTTGGTCATCCACTCCGAGTTAGTTACCTGTCTCCTGACTACTGAAGAGTTTTATCACTGAGTACACAAACAAAACAACAAAACACTGAAAACAATCACTAAACTATTTGAGATATACATAGAAATTTTCTTTGTGTGCTATCTTTTATATTGGTTTTCGATTATTATCCCTCTGAGTAACTCGAGGAAGTCTATTGTGACTAAGAGGAGCAAGGATTGGGGGCATAATATTTTCTTGTTTTCTTCTTGTAGGAATGATCCCAATGATCTAGAAACATCTAAATTAGGTGGGTGTCTGTGATAAGAGCCTTCACATTAAGGTAAAATCGCCACACATACCTTGACTCCTCTTATTTGAATGCTACAGGGAGGTCCATATCATTTCTTTGTCTATTTTGAGGGAATTTCTTTATGATGCAATTCGGGTCCCTACGAAATCTATCGAAGGATATGAACGAAAAAGGGATCATTGCGGACAAGATAATTAATATTGCACATGAAAAGCAAGGAACTCTAATATGCCTGCTATAATTGTAAAATGCTCAATGATGAAAATTAAGCTGTTTAAATCTAGTGACTAGGTTCAGGTTGCATTTCAATTTGCATATCATGTTACATTTTATTTTGCATCTCGTGAATTTAGAGTGATTTTGGTATGGTAACAAAGATCTCTTTATCATTTGAATGTGAGTTTGAAGTATCATCATTTCTTCGCTAAGTGGTCTCTTTTCATCATTTCTCCGATCGAGTACTTGTGTTTTGAGATGATTAGCTACATACATAAACATTTAATATAGATTCATACATTTCACTATCCCTCATTTACATTCATCTGATTGCATAGAAAAAAGAAAAAAATAAAATTGCATTATTCATTACTCATGTACATTCATCTATTTGCATATGAAAAGAAACAAAAAAAGACATCCATGATCATTCGCATTACATACATTACATACTGAAAAAAATGCATACATATAAAATAAAGCATATAGAACAACATCTCATAATCAATCAACACAAGTATGATGAAATCAAATCAAGAGCTTGTAAATCAGCTGTCCCGAGTCCATTTTTGGGATCGAAATCAAAATCTGATGTCAACTCTCTCATCAAAATTTCACAAAATTTGGACCACTTAGCACTTTTCATCAAAAGCCCATTCTCTCTTTTAATTATGCTCAATTTCTTGCAAATCAACGCTGAATCTCAATTTAATTTCTACAAAACAACTTTGCGCTCAATTTCTCGCTAAATTTTCAAAAATTCCTCTGAATCAATTTGTGCTCACAACAACTTATCATCGCTTAAAATTTCCTATCATCATGTACCTTCACTATCTTTTGATTTCGCTCCCAAGGGGGCATACTCTTGACCTTATGACCTCACATCTTCAAATGTCGAGAAAATTTTCAAATCTTCATTGAAAGTCGAGCAAAACATCTTTTTCAACTAAAGCAAATCAATCAATCAAATCCTTATTGTTAAGGGGCATCTCATCTTCATCAGTTTATATCAAGTTGAGATCTCTCAATCATCTGAATTGAATCAATTGCTAGGGGCATATCAGTTTCATTGCTTCAAATCAAGCTGATATTTGTCTTTTATTTGAATCAATCTCTTAACGTTAATTAGTTTCATCTCTTTTCGTCAAGCTAATTATTCATTTAAACTCAATCAAGGGTTTAAAGAGTATCTTTGATCACACTCAATCTAGGCAGGTGTTCAGTATTTGTCCCTTTGGATAAAGCTGGACAGTTTATCTTCGCTCATCGTATCTTGATCAATCAAGTTCAAGATCGATTTTTATCATCACTCGCTGTGTCTAGATCAATCAAGTTCTAGATCAGTAAGATCCGCTTCTTGATCAATCAAGTTCAAGTTCGGTATCTTTGTTTTCTTTTGTTCCTAAGTTCAATCAAGTTTGGGAACTATATCTCTTTAATCAGACTTAATTCAGCTTCGTCACTTCGAATCAAGCTAAACATCTCGCTTTTCATCTAGTTCATGATCAATCAAGTTCAGAACTGGTATCTCCTAGACATCAAATTTTCTTTGAACCAACGCGCTGCTCACACATTATTTCAAAGAGGGGAAAATGTAATACCCTAAAAATGGTCATCTAAACCATGAGCCCCTTATCTCGACAACGTCACCAAGGTCCTAACCAAAAGCAATTAAATCAATCTTGAGCACACAATTAATTCTTTAATCATCAATGTCACATGGCAAATTAATCACTCAATATTAATTAAATATTTATTTAATTAATTAAATCATTCCAAGTAAATCATTTTAAACAATTATCTTATTTATTTTAATTAAATATCTTTTGCATATTTAATTAAATAAATCAATTTGCCATTAAATCATCAAAAAGAGGAATTAATATAATTAAATAAATCAATTTGCCACAAATCTTCAAAAAGGAAACAAATCAAGAAAGAGGAATTAGTTTAATTAAATAATTCAATTTGCCACAAATATTCAAAAAAGGAATTAATTAACCAAAAAAGAATTAAAAATTGATAAATAATCTCAAAGAAAGCAATTAAAACAATTAAATATTAAATTTGAATGAAATAGAGGATAAATCAGTTTTAAATCTTGATTTTATCTTAATTTTAGCTAAATTTCCTTTAAAACTGAGAAAAGCATCCAATCACATCAATTCACCCGGATTATGCTTCCTCTTGGAAAATCTTGACTGCTCATCATCATTTGATCTCAGCCTTTGGTGTCTTTCTGAATTTTCTATAAATTCAGGCTCTCATCTCTTATTCAAAGATCCTGGAGAATATATTGTTATTATGTTGTTTTTGCTCTAGGTTAATTGAGAATTTGCATTTAGATATTCACATACTAGTTATTGCATACATATATAGATCATTTAGCTCATATATTGCTTAAACCATGTTAGATTAATCTTGCATATCTAGCTTAAATCTTGCATCCATTTAGCTTAAATTCATGCTCATATAGATTTTAAAAATCCTTCATTTAGGTGTTGTCTAGTCACTGGATAGCTTAGCGATCTGAGAGCAATCTAAACTCACATCTACTAGAAGGCAATGGGTCACTTTGTAATGGTTTATTATTCATTGATTATTGATTTACTAACCATGCATTTAATGACTTAATTGAAGTTTTATGTATTCCAGATATAGATATAGGTCCACTTTTCACACACACAGTAAGTACAGAGGTAAATTACCTTTGAAGTGTTTTGCATGTAACAAGATTGGACACATTGTAGCTAACTGTCCTAATGGTGACAATGAGCATAAGAGTGAGAAGTACAAAGAGATTGCCTCATTGCAATTAATGATGTTATCACTGATGAGGAATCTGAGGGAGATGCTAATGAAGACATTGTCTTTGTTTCCATTAAAGAGGAGACATCTGATCATAAGGCATTAGTTTCTTGCATGGATAGTTTTGATGATTGGATCATAGATAGTGGTTGTTCACACCACATGACTGGTGACCAAAGTAAATTTCTAACATTGAAGGAATTTGATGGAGGAGTTGTGAGATTTGGAAATGACTCACCATGCATGGTAAAAGGAGAGGGAACCATTTCTCTTAATGGAAAGAGCAGTATAGATCATGTCTACTGGGTTGAAATATTAAAACATAATCTTTTGAGTGTAGCTCAACTCAATGACAGAGGTTATCCATTAGAATTTAAGAATGGAATGTGCAAAATCTATGGGAGAAAAGGTGAACTGATTGCAACCGGCAAGCAGACAAAAGGTAACCCGTTTCACCTAAATCCTAAAGTGAACAATTGTTTAATTGCTAAAGTAGATGGTAGTTGGCTTTGGCATTGAAGAATTTTTCATATAAATTTTGATAACATTGTCAAAGTCAGTAAGTCCAAGTCGGTAAGAGGTTTGCCTCAATTGGACAAACCAGTGAATGCTCCGTGTAAGGAATGTTAGTTAGGGAAGATGACATCTTCAACTTTTAAAATAAAATCTTTCTTAGGAGAACATTTGTTAGATTTGGTTCATATAGATCTCTGTGGACCAATAAGGACTAAAAGTATTCAAGGTGATAGAGAGAATCAGAGAGAATTCTTACATGATCTCCACTATTGAGCCTAGAACAGCTAAGGAAGCATTTGGAGATTATCACTGGATCAAAGCTATGGAAGAGGAGCTTGACTAGATTGAGAAGAACAATACATGGACCCTAGTACCCAGACCAATGAATAAAAATGTGATAGGTACTAAATGGGTATTCAGAAATAAACTAAATGAAGATGTAGTAGTAGTTAGAAACAAAGCTAGATTGGTATGCAAAGGTTATGCACATGAAGAAGGAGAAGACTATGGCAAGACATTTGCACTAGTTGCTAGGTTGGAAGGTTTTAGGACTCTACTTGCATTTGCAGAATATAGGGGATTAAAAGTATATCAGATGGATGTGAAGTCAACATTTTTGAATTGCATACTAGAAGAGGAAGTATACATTGAGCAACCAGATGGTTATGCTTTGATTGATGCAAAGGATATGGTGTGTTTACTACACAAGGCACTATATGGTTTGAATCAAGCACTAAGAGAATGGTATGAAAGACTACATTCATACCTGATGAAGATAGGTTTCTAGAGAACTAGTGAAGACATCAATATATATCTCAAGACTAAAGGAGATAAGATACTGGTTAGAGAAGTATTTGTGGATGATATCATATTTGGAGGCAATGGTGACATGAGTAATGACTTTGCAAATGGGATGAAAAGTGAATTTGAAATGTCTCTAGTAGGAGAGATAAAAAAAATTCATAGGTTTGCAAATTCAGCAGATGAAGAGTGGTATTTTTATCACACAGTCTAAATATGTGAAAGAGGCATTGAAGACATTTGGAATGAGTGACTATAAATCAGTTGGGACACCAATGGTTATAGGTTGTAAACTGTCTAAGGAGGATGATGCCATATATATTGATGAAAAATAGTACAGATCAATGATAGGGAAACTGCATTATGTTGTTCACAATAGACCAGATATTATGCATGCAGTTGGTTTTGTTGCCAGATTTTAGAAGAAACCAAAGGAGACACACATGATTGCAACTAAAAGGATATTCAGATATTTGAAAGGTACTATTGATTATGGATTATGGTATCCATATGCAGGTAACTTTGATTTGAAGGTTTATACAAATGCAGACTCGGCAGGAAATGTTGATGACAGGAAGAGCACAACCGGTGGTGCATTCTTTCTTGGAGGAATACTTGTATCTTGGACCAACAAGAAGAAGAGTTGTATATCATAGTCCACTACTGAAGTTGAATATGTTACAGTGTATATGAATTATACCCAGGCAATCTGGATGAAACACATCTTGGAAGGATTCAAGTTGAAGATCACAAAACTAGTAAAGATTTTATGTGATAACACCAGTGCAATAAAAATTTCAAAGAACCTGGTGTTGCATGCTAGAACCAAGCATATTAAGCTGAAATATTATTTCTTGAGGGAGAAAGTACAAAGTAAAGATGTGTTATTGAAGCATGTGTCTACTAAGGAGCATCTAGCAAATATCTTTACTAAACCTCTGCCTAAGACTAGTTTTGAGTATCTTAGAGGTCAACTAGGGGTTGTGCCCCTACATGAGGTCAATTGAGCAAGATGTTGATTACATCAATCTCAGTGCTAATTGAAGAATCTTGAAGCAGGATTGGTGTAGAGTGGAGCTATTCCACAAGGCGAGCATCAAGTTGTAGATTGTTGATGCAGATTAGTGAAGTATGACACTGTATGTTTTACTTTCACTTTGACATTGTTGTCAAAGGGGGAGAAGAACTATATGATTATGGGGAGAAGAATTGTATGATTGATAGAGAGAAGATCTATAGCCAGTTACTAGCTGAATACATGGAGACTCGGTTGAAGGAGAGTACATGGTAAAATGTAAACCAAGATTCCTATACCTGTGTATGTGCATTACTCTCAATCATCACAATCAACGGTATTGATATTTATATTGCCATCAATGCCAACGGGGGAGATTATTGGCATTTGCATGAAGATTGCATTGATGTCAATTGTAACCGGTATATAATGTTGTTATGATGTTGTTTTGCAACCAATAGGTGACCTAGTGAAGGAAACTAGTATTACTTAAGAAGCAGTGAGATCAACCGGTAACCCTATCTATAGATGTGCCAAACCCTAACCGATGGAGCTTGGTGAATCGATTGTATTGGTTTATGATCAAATGGTGAACGGTAATGATTATGCCACGTATGCATGTTGTATGTGAAGAGTTCCAAATGGTTTTTGGCACATAGAGATAATGGTTTAATCTTGGGAATGAGCAAGTGCATTGCATGAAGAGGAAACTGTGTGATGAGTTACATGATTCGATGAAGCAGTGATCAAGGAGCAGTCAAGGTTGTCTTGAACAATGTGAAATGATTGCTATGTAATTGAATGGTCATACTTGAACCAATTTATTTGTAATCTCTATGAGATCTTAGGTTTGTGATGTATTACTGACCTATTGTTTTGCTTATAAGGTCAATGAGTTATTTTGTTGTAGTGTTGGCAATTTTGGTTAAGTGTTAGTGTGATTGATTGCCAAACCAAAAGGTGTACTTGTAGTATGTGTGAAGGAAGATAGAAGCATGAAAAGGATCCAATCAAGTAGAGTAGTGCTATTTACCATATCAGCAAATCCCCATTGTTCTCTAACAATTACAACAGTCAAATCCACTAACCAAGTAAGCTTTAATAGGCTTAGTGCTATCTAAATCCTCTAGCTAGGTGATGTATTAGCTTGGATTTAAAATCCTCTACCGAGGTTACTCCTAACAGGGTATTGCTTCTAATAGGGCATTATAGTCAATCCCTTAACCGGGTGGTCCCTAACAGGATCTGTTCTTAACAAAACTTTTTGTAAAGCTTTAACAAGCTTGGCTCCTAACAAGGCAAACTTCATAAGAGTTGAAAAAAAATTGTGGGCATTCATCCCCATTGTGGTTTTTCCCATTTGGGTTTCCACGTCAAAAATCATTGTGTCAAGTGGTGAATGGTTTTTGTGGTTATGTTTGCTATGGTTAATTTGCTTAACTATTAAATCCACTTAGATATGATAAGATGATCGAAAGTAATCTGAAATGTGCTTTTACTATTATCACTAAAGTATTTGAATGTTTTTGTTAAATGATTTGGAAGTTTCAGAGCTGTTATATAGTTATTTTGATATGCCAGTCAAATCGGTAAATTGTCAATGCTATTGAAGTTTGTAGTTCAGTGTTTTGAACCAGTTATTTTTGAGATTGCCTTGTGAGATTGTTTTTTAGTTTGGTGAAAGTTTAGTTAGTTTTGTATCTACTGAATCAACCCCCCCTCTTAGTAGTTGTCTAGATCCTTATTGATTAATCATACCATTAGTTTTTAGGCCATGGTACTACCTCCCACACATTGTTATTCATGATGGAAGAATACTCTTCCACTGTGACATCCCTCCAAATCTGATGCTTGGATGCCTCTTGAAAGCTAGAAGGCTCCACCTTAATCAGTTCACTCATGAGTGACATATAATCAAAAAAATGTTTAGGAGCCTTTCTCTATTTGATTGGATTTTGAGGATCACCAACATACTCTTGGGCCTCTCTTAGTGTTTTCTTAGCTGCCCTATTTCTCCTCCTCCCTATGATAGGAATTTGAGGCTAAGGAATCCTCTGTTCTTCCTCTTTACCAACTTTCTTGGCCTACTTACTATTCTCTCCAACTTGTGTCACCGGAGTCTGAGGAATTTGTGCAACCTCAACCTTGGGTTCTTTCTCCTCCTCATGAGCCTTCATCAAGCTTCCATACTTTTGAAGAGCCCTTTCCTCCTTGAACTTCACATCTCTATGAATAACTGTTTTCCTGAGGGTAGGAATGTAAACATTATGGGACTTAGAAGTTTCATTGTATCCAACCAGGATACCCTTCTCTATAGTTGGTTCTAAATTGGTTCTCTTCTCCACAAGAATATGACAATACAAAAGGAATCCAAAGATGTGAATGTGCACCAAATCTGGTTTCTTCTCGGTGAACGCCTCTTTTGGAGTCAATTTCCCCAAAACTTTATGTGGGATCCTATTCTACAGATACATAATTGTATTGCAAGCTTCTACCCATTAAAAAAAGGTAGATCTTGATCATGAAACATGACCTTGGCTACTCCAACTATAGCCCCATTTTTCCGTTCAACAACCCCATTTTGCTGAGGGTTGTACAAAACTGTCAACTCTTTCTTGATACCTTCCCAAGCACAAAAATATTTGAAGGCATTACTTGCCTCCATTATCAAACCTCAATATCTTGATCTTCCTCCCTTTCTGGTTCTCCACGAGAGCCTTAAACTCTTTGAACCTACTGAAGACTTCATCTTTATTCTTCATAAAATATATCCATGTCTTCCTAGAGAAATCATCAATGAAGGTAACATAATACTCATACCCACTCAAGCATGTTGTTGACATGGACCCACATACATCTGAATGTATGAGATCCAAAATCTCTTTAGATCTAGTATCGCTGCTTGGAAAATTGGTCTTGGCATATTTCCCAAGAGCACAACCCTTGCATACCTCATGCTTTTCGACCTTAATATCAAGTGGCCCCGTCACTATTTCCTTGAGCACACTAATCTCTCCATGGTGAAGATGAGCCATCCTCCTATGTCATAATTCTACAAGCCCTCTACAACTACTTACTAATGCATGTGCTAGCTCAAACTGTAACCAAAACAATCTGCCATGCCTGACTCCAATCACTTTTTCTACCTTGGAGTTCTTTGGATAGATATAGACTTTTCTCTCTTCAAAGGTCATGATGTAACCCTTTTCCTCCAAAGTAGAAACAAATATTAAATTCTTTGTCATTCCAGAGACATACAACACGTCCTCCACCAATAGAGGTTTGATAGACTCCCTCTGAAACTTGACCATGCCTACACCAGTTGCATGGTACTTGGCATTGTCTCCAAGCTCAATACAGAAGTCCATCTTCTTCTCCTCCAGCTTGGTGAAATATTCTCTCTCCTGTCATGTGGAAAGAAGCCCCACTATCAGTATACCATACACTTTTCGCAATTCAACTTGAGAGACAAACAATGAGCAAAAAATTATTCTCAAACCATGTTGCAAATTCATCCACCTCTTTTGTAGTAGCAACTTGCTTCTTTTTCTTGCCCTTGTTTTTCTTCTTCAGGCATTGAATAGCATAGTGACCCATCTAATGACAACAAAAACACTTTATGTTACTCAAATATTTCTTCTTCCCATCCTTGGAAGAAGACCCTTCAATTTTCCCTTTATTGAATGTCTTCTTACCCTTGCTTGCAAGAGCAAGATTTTCTTCATCATCAGCCTTCTTTGTCTGTCTTTCCTAATGAGAATTTTTACAAGTCTCTTCCTGGACAAAATCATCCCAAAGCCTTGCCCAGTCAAGTAGGCGATCTCTTCCGACAACACACTTGACAAAAACTTCCCATTGCTTTGAGAAGCCATTTAGGGTTATCCACATGAGCTCATCATCAACAATCATTTCTCCAACAATAGCCAACTCATCCTTGACCTGTGTCAATTTGGACAAGTAAGAGGTCATTCTCTCGCCCTTGTACATCTTGGTGTTATGCAACTTGTCCTTGAGCATCATCTTATGACTCTGATAGTGGCTCTGATAGAGTTTTGTGAGGGTATCCCACATTTCCTTGGTAGTGTATTTCCCGAATAGATGAGGAATCAAATGATCTTTTACCCCATCGAGGATAATCCTCTGAGCTTTGGCCTCCTTTATTTCATGTGAATCTAGGGCAATAGGATCATTTACTAGTGGAGTCACTTCTGTACTAACATAGGTCCACAACCTATTCTCCTTGAGAACAGATGTAATCTGAACCTTCCACTGCAATAAGTTAGACACACCTTCAAGGCTATCCTAATGCCAAACACTAGTTTCCATTGCAATATAGAAATCTTGAAGAAATTGAAAACTAAAATATAAAGAAATCTATGATACAAAACTGATGCAGCCATAACTGGTAAACCCTTAAAAGAGAACTGACTAGCTTATGTAGCAAGAGTAACACAACGAAAGAAACAAGAAAACATAGAAAGATTAGAGAAACGGATCATATTATTATCTTAGAACCTTCGGAAACCAACTGCTTATCATCATACAATCATCATAGAACATTTGGTATTCGACTGATTACATGCAGGCTACAAGACAAATACAATCCATTCGAGACTCTCAGAATTAATCAGATCACTAATCATGAATCTCAATCCTTATTTTGATTTCTACTTCCTCTGTCCTACAAATGATTATTTAATACCCTATATATACCCTCCGGAACATATCCAGGTCAGCTAAAAAATATTACATTTACCAATGCAGGAAAATGAAATGTGTAACTAGGTCAGCCCTAAGAATGAAAGAAATTATTCCAAAAAATAACAACCAAGAAGTGCAGATCAATAGGAAAGTTGACCACACCCCAAAGAACATCGGACAAGATCCCAAATAGATCTACATGCCAAGAAATTGCTCCAGAAATGAAGGAAGACCAACCAGTAAGCATAAGAACTGTTCCAGAACCCAAAAACAGTCAACTGGGAGCAATAACTAGCCGGAAAAGAATCCAAATGGACTGAAAATATGGAATTAAGCACATGAGCCAACCTAGAAACTAAAAAAAGGATTTACAATGAAAAGAAAGTAACTCCCGGCACCTACTGATAGGAACAAAAAAAACTGCACACTGAACTGAACAAGAATTAAACTGGAAGGAAAGCTTTTTGGTTGATGCAAGATTTATCATAGATTAGGGATGCTCCTAGATAAGACACCCCAGGTAGAAAGAGATGTTCCATGAGAGACAACTCATGAACATCAAAAAGGATTCTGGATAAAGACCCCATGCTCATTTATGATCCAAACATCTTCCTTATCTATAAACCTCTTGTTTAGCTCCTCCGGGACCTCAACCAGATTCTCTAACCCTTGACTCCCTTTGTTTCTCTTCCTTTGCTTCATTTTTTCACATTGTCTCTTCTTACTTCTCTCTTTCTTCCACAACTCTGATTTGCATCTGCCAGAAGACTTCATCCAGTTTGTCACCATAAGCTTTCTGTCATCTGGTTCTATCTGTCCATCAAGCTTACCTATCAGATCCTTTTGTAGACTCATGCCATCTTCCGGTATAACCTCTGCAACTGGTTTCTCAGTACTGCAACTTTTCTCAAGACTCAGATTCTTCACCTCCTCTTTCTCATTCAAAGAAGTCAATGTGAACTTCTACCCATCTTTCTCAATAGTGATTAGGTTTCTTCTACAGTCATAAATAGCTCCTCTATCAAACTGCCAAGGTCTTCCCAACAAGACATGACAAGCACTCATAGATACAACATCACACAAGACCTCATCCCTAAAAGGCCCAATATTAAAATTCACCAAACACTATTCCTTTACTTCTAACTTTTGATCATCTTGTAACCAACTTACCTTGTAAGGACAAGGATGCTTAAGCCTCTTCAACCCAAGCTTCACTACCATCTCTTTAGATACCAAATTATCAGTACTTCCAGTATCCACAATGACCTTGCAACACTTACCACCTGATTTGCACACAGTCTGGAAAAGACTCTCTCTCTAAGTAGATCTGGTATCTTCACTGCTCTGCTCCATCACGACTCTTTTGAACATAAGTAATTCTCTTTGCTCCGATGTACAGTCAATTATGGTAACTTCACCTTCTAGTTCCTCATTTTCCACACAACTTCTTGCCATTCCCTACTTACATTCATAAAATCTATGCCCAATTTCTCCACACTTGAAACATTTTCTTGGAAATTCTCTGTTGGTATTGCCACTACTTTTCCTATGTGTTTTCTGTTCCGGTTCTTTACTCCACTTAGGTTTTGATTCTTCTTCAACATTCTGCTTCTCTATACTCATCTACCCCTTGAATATCTCCTTCCCTCTAGGTTATTCATTTGTTTTCTTCTCACCTTCTCCTTAGCCTTCAAAGCATACTGGTAAGCTTCTTCAACTGTGGAAACCCTCAACATAATCATCTCATCCTGAATGTTGAATGCAAGTTTATTTATGTACCTCACCACCTTTTATCTATCCATCTCTCTATGTTCAGATCTAATCATCACCTTGTAGAATTCCTCAGTGTACTCTTTCACAGTCATGTTTCTCTGTTTCATATTCTACAACTTCTTGAAAAATTCCAACTCATAGTCTCCTGGTATGAACTTGGCCTTCAATCTTGCAACCATCTGTCTCCATCGGGTGATCTCATTTCACCATTCCCCACTCTATCTTTCTGCAGTTCTTTCCACCATAAGGCAACATGCCCTTTCAACTTAGTCTATGCCAACCGAACTCTCTACGGGTCCTTGACATCCTCAAACTCTAAGTAATCCTCCAACTCTCTGATCGAATTAATTAGATCCTTCGGGTTCAGCATTCCAGAAAAGTTTAAAACTTCCACTTTATGAACTTTACTCGCTTGTGTCACTTTTGTCAGCAATCTTTCCTCTCTTTCATCTTTCGGTCCTTCAGCCTCTTCCGCTTCAAGCTCTTCACCGGATTCTTCATACTCATCCTCAGATTCAGGGTTCCTCCAAAAACCAGCCAATGTATTCGGTATTTTGTTCCTCACCTCATTCTTGAAGTCCTCCATCATCTTCTCTACCCTCCAGGGGTTCATCCTTCTAGGTGATATCTCCTCTTCCGCTCCGGTGAACTACCTCAACTCAGCGATTTGACTACCGGTTTCAATTGCCTCTCACTCAGTGATCTATTGAACACATGCGCAACCTGCCTCCAATCGACAATCTGTCCATCCAAAGGAATTCCTTAAGGTTCACAAACAACTCTTCCACCAACTGGTTCATAAGCAGCTTTGATACCAATTGATGCAGCCATAATCGATAAACCCTCAAAAGAGAACTAACTGACTTATGTAGCAAGAGTAACATAACAAAAGCAACAAGAAAACATAGAAAGATTATAAAAATAGATTATATTATTGTCTTAGAACCTCTGGCAACCAACCGATTATCATCATACAATCATCATAGAACATCTGGTAGTCAACCAGTTACATGCAGGCTACAAGCCAGATACAATCCATCCGAGACTCTTAGAATCAACCGGATCACTAATCATGAATCTCAATCCTTATTTTAATTTCTACTTCCTCTGTCCTACAAATGATTACATAATACCCTATATACCCTCAGGAACATATCTGGGTTGGCCACCAAAGATTACATTTACCAATGCAGGAAAATGAAACGTGTAATTAGGTCGGCCCTAAGAATGAAATAAATTATTCCAAAAAATAACAATCAAGAAGTGCGGGTTAGCAAGAAGGCCAACCACACACCAAAGAACATTAGACAATACCCCAAATAGATCCACACGCCAAGAAATCGCTCTGAAAATGAAGGAAGGCCAATTGATAAGCATAAGAACTATCCCGGAACCCAGAAATAGTCAACCGAGAGCGATAACTAGCCAAAAAAGAATCCAAATGTACTGAAAAATATGCAATTAAGCACATGAACCAGCCTAGAAATCGAAAATAGGACATGCAATAAAAAACAAGCAACTACCAGTAGGAACATAGAAAACTGCACACTGAACTAAACAAGACCTAAACTGAAAGGAAATGTTTTTGGTTCATGCAAGATTGTTCATATACCGGGGATGCTCGTACATCAAAAAATTGGCTTTGTATTCAGAGTTTAGAGCTCTAATACCATGTTAATTTCTATAACCCATCAATAGATCAATTGTTCAACAAATATCACAAAAAATAAACTATCTGATTTGTAACAATTAATACACTGGATTAATTAACAAAAATGAATAGTAGAAGCAAATTCACATGAAACCAATCACATAAACACAGATGACACTGATATACCCAGGAAACCCCAATATGGGGAAGAACATGCAAATGTTGAATCTTCTATTCAACTTCAAGAGAAAAATTTCCTTTTGAATACAATCCTAGTGGCCACAACAATTTTACATATATATCCTTCTTGATGAAAACATCAATTATGCAAGAGAAGTGAAACTTTTCTCATATGACACATCCTAAGAAAAACTTCCTTACATAATACGGGAAATGAACTTTCCTTAAATGATGCAAACTAGAACTTTCCTTAGTGACACAAGAGAAAAGGAAACTTGTCTCACACAACTCAGACTATCTCACACATAAAATGCTCTTGTTGTTAACCTCACAACTCTAGGAAATATTCCAATTACAGAATAGAAAATATGCTAATGCTGAACATCCAACACAAGTTTCACTAAAGAAACTTCCACAACCACACCTTTCGAACTACAAGAAACTTAACAAAATAAAAATCCAATATTAAATTTTGATGTGATAAGGCTTTGTTTTATTTCAATTTAAGTAATGCACAGTCAAATTTATATGAATATTAAACTTTAGCAACATCATAAAATTAGTTTTCTTCCATTTGAATAGAAATTTTGACTTATGGATAATAGTAGATATATTCAAAATAATCTAAAGGCTTTTAGAAAGCCTTGGTTGGCCATTCATATTAGATAATTTCAGATATTTATTAAATGTGTACTTATGATTTTGGAGGGAGGTATTTGAAGATTGTGTGCTCTTCACATGACAGATGTATGATTTTGTAAGAACCTTCAACATGTTGTAAAAGTTTGTATCCACTACTCGAATTTACATTTCATAGCTATTTGTTAGAGATATAAAATTATTATTTCCATAAATATATGAAATAAAATCATATCAGTTTCCTTTCTTTATGCTTGGAAAGAAAGCTTTGGAATGTATCAATGTGTTTGAATTTCTTCATATTTAGTTGTGTGCATTTGTATGTTTGAATAAAAAACCTCAAGTTGAATTCTCCAATTGTTTGAATTTAAAGTAACTTGTATGACACTATGAATCTATATTCACTAATTTTAAAGTAACTTGTATGACACCATGCTTATAAAACCCATTAAGATAAGATTTTATAATCAATAAACAATTGAATAAATGTATATATAAGTAAATTTTCATAGAAAATATATTTTGAACTTGTGAATATCTTGCTTCATCTAACTTAATAATGGAAAAAATGATTGGAATTAGAGAATTTGAGTGTCAAGAATGTAATCATGGCAATTTTAAGCTATGATACTATCATTCGTACTTTAGGAAAGTCTCTAAGTTCTCAATGTGAGGTTAACCCCTTAAAAATCTCATGAAACTATTAAATAGCCTTGGAAATATCTTGGAAGTTGTATTTAGGTATCAATACTAAAAAATGGGGCCAATTAATTTTTTTCTACAACTCGTTACAATTTTAACATCAAACAATCAAAATACAAAATCATCTCTTGGTATATTTTGTACTCTATATTCTACCTCTAAGAAGTTGAGACAATCTCCTAAACATTTGAAGTAATAAATTACAATCCAAAATGATAAATAAAATCCCATCTAGTTTTTCAACCAATCATTCTAATGTAAAGTAGATATATACCCTAACACTATTTAAATTGAATAAATGTTGCAAGTCTTTAGATTTCAAAAGACATTGGCCAATTGATTTATCTTAAAAAGATGAGATGCTAGCCTTCCAACGGAGTATCTTACTCATTATCCTTCAATATTTCTTTTTTTGTGATACATTAAACCTTGCTAGAGGATACAATGACCACCAACTTACTTGGAACAATTTTATTCTTTGATGTTTGAGACCATCTTGATGGCATGTTGAATGAAACACATCAACTTAGTTATAACACATCTTTCCCTCTTGAAAGGGAATTACTCCCATTGGTTTATATCAATAGATCTTTGTATTCGTAGGTGACCTCAAGGTCCATCATAAAATTTATGCTTAGGAATCATACTACTATGTTCACGGCATGCTCATCTAAAATTAGTATATCATTTATATATGAAAAGATGATCTCAATCTCATCTACCCAACTCTAACTAAAATATCAAAGGAAATAAAAAGGGAGATAAGGGAAAGAAAGAAAGAAAGTATATAAATACTCTTCCAAAAATGCATCACAAACTTCTAAGAATTCCTCTTTGGAAGAATTAAAAATAAACAACTTGATGGAAGATAACTTAAGATAGTTTGTACACAAAGATGATGAAATCTTCCAAGACAAATCAAGCAACATATTTTTTCCTTGTGAAAAATATGCTATAAAGCTATGAATCCTAAAATATGTATGCAAATCAATTAAAAATATGTGCTACTATAAAACACATTATAAATTTTCAAATCTAAAACTAGGTCGCCAATAAAAATATAATTCATATGAACAATAGTAATCCAAAACTCAAAGAATCACAATCCCAAGTTAAAAATATAGAGAAAGAAAAAATTATATTATATTAGATTGAAGAGACTATATTAGATTGAAGAGACTTAAGAAGTTCCATATTCTATTGGAATTTGCCATCTATTTTCAACTTTATTTCTAGTGCTTAAAATTGGAAAACAATTTGATACATAGATTCTTAGCTTAAAAAGCATAAGCATGTTTCTTTATGAAATTTTGTATACTCAATTAGTTACAATAATAAATTCTTAAAAATATATGGAGGGCAAATAATTTAATTCAAAATTGGTTTCTCCAATATAATCAAATATTAAATCTTCTAATAACATGACTATATTCATTAAATTTACCGCAACAACCACTTTGAAAAATGAATGTTTAGTTCTATATAATGCACAACATGATCTCTTTAGATTAGCTTTCCCTTCACTTTCTAAACTACCTTAATTGCAATTAGCAACTTGGTGTATTCAAATAATATCTTCTTCTAGAAGTGTTCATCATGCTCCTCGCCTTTCCATTGTCCAAGAATGAATTTAAGAATTTAGACATAATTAGATTTAAAGAGATATCATTGCATGATATGGGGATTGGCCTAATAAACTCTAATATTGCATAGAAGACAAGAATCAAATTATGACAAAATAGATAACAAATATTAAATAAAGTTTAATTATACATGTTTAAATTATATTTAATACATAGTCATGCTAAGATGATTATTTCGATAATTTTAATTGATTGTACTTCTCTTTGATTTGATCAAAAAAACCAAAGTTCTCCAAGTTATAAATGATTTCTTCTATTTTTAGGGTTGTTGCACTTTCCTACTTTGTATGATAGTGTCCTTGTAAATTATTTATGTTATTTATTTTTATTATAATTAGTACTAATTTTATATTTAAGACTACTCTTATAGCCACTTTTAATTCATAGATAAGAATTCACATGATACTTAAAAAATAATAATTGTATGAAATTTGAGATCTTTCATTATATATATGTTATAGAATTTTTTAATCTAAATTATTGACTATCAAAATTATTCACATTTGAGTTTATTTGACATATTGACATGCATCAAAATATGGAAAGAAGAAAAATATTAGATTATATTTCTCATTCATTAGATAGCCCCATCATTTGTAAATCCACATCAGAGATATAAATTATTCAAACAAACAACTTCAAAGAGATAGTATGAGGCAACATAGAGATTATAGAATATAAATGCAAAATAAAATTGTTGAAAACAATATAAAAGATTTCAAGAAAATGCAATTGACAAAGCAAAGCCAAATTAATGAATGTGTTTTCAATAAATGTGCCAAAATGAGAATGATAGAACAAGGGTTTGAAGAGATCAGAAGAAACTATCCATAAATGCTCTAAGATTTAAATGCTCTAAGATTGCAATTTCTCTTGAAAAGAAAATGAGGCTATTTTACATGGTGGAGACTCAAAAGAGAGTCATGACTAAAGGGTAGATAAGCTGAAGTTTAATTTTGAAAAATCTCCTTTTGTTTCAACAATGAAATCTGGAAAAGAAAATTACAGTTAACAGCAAATGAAAGATGGTTTGGATGAAGCTAATGGACAATTTTGGCAACTTGTCATTTCAAAGTTGTTGGCATAGAAGGAGGATTTAAATATTTCGCTTGATCAAATGAACGTTTTTTAAAATCTATCAATTATATGTTTAATAAGAAGTCATGGTTTGTCAAAGAAAATGAATCCAAGGTGTTAGATAGGAGAAAGCTTGTAGATAAGTATCTTGAAGTAGAGTCACAAACAATTACAATTTTCAGAACTATTGACAATGTGGAGGCAAAATTTCAGAACTTGGATAGGTGTTGCCTTGGTAGAGTGCCAAACAAATAGTAACAAAATCATCATCAAAAAAATTAAAGCACAAAAAAAAACAGAAAAATTAGCGCACATAGGTTCAACGTCAGAAGCATATTCATATAATTGCCTGTTGTTTTTGTTCAGTCTGTCGCCCATCAGTTTATATCTCTCCACTGACAGTTTCACCCCCTATCCTTCCAGTTTTTCTCGGAATGGCTTAAATCACACACACTAAGCTTACACTTCTAGGCTTAAAAGTGTTAAACACTCAGAATTGATCTTACATTTTCTAGGTTCAATATGTTGCTTAATGTGTGTGGTCACACTAAGAATACACTTTTAGACTTAAAAGTGTTAAACATTCAAAATTGACTAACATTCTCTAAACTTAATATATTGCTTAGTGTGTGGGATTTTAGGCTAATCGTTTTCCTCTCCTTTACTGTCAACCATCAACTTCACATCATACAGAAATTAACTCCATTAATAGACCAATTTACAATTACCTAGACTTCTTCGAACCGCCTTTGTTGACCCAAAAAAAACACAAGACAAGACCAAACCAAGCAATCCCTGCCTACCTCATACGAAACATATGAAAGTAAAGCACGTTTTGTCCTCGTCCTCACTGAGAGTTATGTTTAGGAATTAAATCCATGTATTTTAACACCTATTTAACTTTAGTCCACACTCCGAAAGTAATGTTTGAGAATTAGTCTGTGTAGGTCCACAAACATTCCACCCGTGACAATGTATTTGCCTACCATCTGCTCCAAGTCCGGCTACTTTTGTGATAATGTATGTTAGATTTGCCTGTGCACTATTTTCTCATTTCACGTGCACTGAAAACAACCGCCGCCTTTTCACGTAGCGGTCCTCACCATGCACAGGCTACACCTTCTAGATGAATTGAATGAACATCCGTGCGTCACAACAAAAGAAGATAAAAGAAGATGGAAATATGATATTACTATTACAATTCAATGTGTGTTTTCTCAGTCAAATTTATTGATCTGATATTCTTATTAGGATTCAACCATGTGATTTTTCAGTCAAGTTTATTAACCCAACCCATGTTTCATATGTATATGAATCCATCGAGAATGAATGGTATATTTAGTTTCAGAAAGGGCTCTACACCAACTAAAACAAACTTGAACATAGAATTTTCCCAAGATTAAACCTACTTAAATTGCCACTCCATTTATCTCTACTGTATAATTCGTATAATTCGCTAGCTTGATTTGAATGATTTAAGAGTTTAGAAGTTCTCTATGGTCGTATGTACTGTATACTGGATATTAGAGACTATAAGAGAACCATTTCTATTTTGATGGTACGCAATACCAACTATTATGGCGCTTTTAGTATTTGCCTTCCTAATCTTCTTCTTTGTTGGGTCGAATGCCCAGCTCCGGACTTCTTTTCTCTTTAACGAATTCAACGAAAGCGGTTTAATTTTGCTGCAGAGCGCTTCGATCAAGTCCAATGTGCTGAGGCTAACTGATCAGTCGATGAATGCGGTGGGGCGTGCTCTGTTTGAGGATGCTCTGCATTTGAAGACTAATAATTCAATCTCATCGTTCAGCACCACATTCGTCTTCTCCATAGTACCTGCTACTAATAATCCCGGACATGGACTAACTTTCCTGATATCCCCTTACAGATCCGCAGTTAGCGCATCTGAAATTGGCTATATTGGTTTGTTGAATGCGTCTAGTGATGGAAGAGAAGATAACCATTTATTTGCAGTCGAATTTGATACACATCTCAACCATTGGAATAATGACATCGATGCCAACCACGTCGGAGTCGATCTCAACACCATCAATTCTTCAGTGTCTAAGACTGCAGGTTATGAAATTGGTGAACAGTTTGAGGAATTGAAAATGGCAAGTGGGCAGAACATTCAAGCATGGATTGATTACGATGGTCATCAGCACAATCTCAATGTTACCATTGCCTTAGCCGGGATGGCGAGGCCTCTGAAGCCGCTGATTTCTATGCAAAAATTTGATCTTGGGGACATCTTCAAGGAGGAAATGTATGTGGGATTTTCTGCAGCTACAGGACGTGATGCTGTTGAAGATCACTACATTCTGGCTTGGAGCTTCAGCACGGACGCCATGGCACAACCTCTAGATCTTCTCCATCTTCCTTCGTTCATACCCAAGACTTCAAGAAAGCCATCCGTAGGACTTATAGTTGGTGTTTTCATGGGTTCACTCTTTTTAGTTGTTATGGCTAGTCTGGTTGCATGCTACTGGTCGATAAAGAGAAATCTTGGAGATGCTGTGGAAGAATGGGAGGTGGAGTTCTGGCCCCACAGGATTCCCTATCAAGAATTGAGAACCGCCACAGATGGATTCAGTGACGAGAGATTGTTGGGTAGTGGAGGTTTTGGGAAGGTATACAGGGGAACTCTGCCCAGCACAGGACTTGAAGTTGCCATAAAACATTTGACCAGAGATCTCCACCAAGGAATGAAAGATTTTGTTGCTGAAATCTCGAGCCTTGGGCGTCTGCAACACAGAAATCTTGTTCGGCTTCAAGGATGGTGTCGGCACAAGAATCAGCTCTTTGTTGTTTATGATTACATGCCAAACAGGAGCCTGGATCGATTCATATTTGGGAACCCAGAGACAGTTCTTGGATGGTCGTCAAGATATAGCATTCTCAAAGGAGTGGCCACTGGCTTGTTGTATCTCCACCAAGAATGGGAATGGGTAGTTGTGCATAGAGACCTAAAGTCTCAAAACATTTTGCTTGATTCACAGTTCAATGCAAAGTTGGGAGATTTTGGGCTTGCCCGTTTGCATGACCACACTCAGAAGGCCCCAACGAGTGGTATTGCAGGGACCTTGGGTTACATTGCACCGGAAATCATTGCCACGGGAAAAGCCACCGTAAGCACAGATGTATTCAGCTTTGGTATAGTTTTGCTGGAGGTTGCTTGTGGAAGATGGCCTGTGGATGAATCTGCCGAAACTGAGAAACAAATCTTGGTGGAGTGGGTGAGGAAGTTATATGTCGAGGAGAGGATAATGGAGGCGGTGGATACAAAGCTTGGGGGACAATATAATGGTGGAGAGATGGAGAGAGTGCTTAAGTTGGGAGTTTTGTGTTCCCATCCTCAACCAGAATGCAGGCCTGACATGAAACAGGTGTTACAGATATTGGATGGACAAGCTCCAATTCCACTTGTTCATATTGCAGCTGTAAATAGGACGTTCCTTATTCCAGAAGCCAAGGAGCTCTCTGGTGCCAAGTGTTCAGTGAATAGTGCAGGTTCCAGTCCTCTCACTGCTCGATAGTAAGTTTGCATATTGTCTATTTAGAATATGTACCTTTCATCATAAAAATCATAATATAATATGTTTTTTTTTTGGTTTTCAATTGATTAATAAATATGGTAAAATGTACATTCTCTTGTTTAGGTAGATGTTTTAGATTGAATTGTATTACAGTTATTTGAATTTTTTAACATAATTTGAAAAATTTATGTTGGTTTTAAAATAAATAATTTTTATTTTAATGGGACCATTTACTATTATATTATAATTAAACAAAAATTACATAAGCTCTTTAAAGTAGGGTATGAGGTCATAAATAGTCATGTCATCTGTCCGTCCAGTCTTTTTGTCCTAGAAACAAAAAAAAATGTTTATTGCTACCCTCAAATGCCCCTACATATATTCTATGTTATTATGTTAGTTTGGTTAGCTAGGACAGCTGGTTCTCCATATGTAATAATTAGTAAATAATTGTTTACTAAACAAATTTTGTTAGATAGGGACAATTATTTGTTAATTATTTGATCTCTTTTAGAAACTTCTAGCAACCAATTTTGTTAGGGTTGTTTAGTTGTTATTAATCTCAGTCGTTGATTGAGAATTAATCTCGGTCGTTGGTTTTCCAACGAGAATAGTATAAAAAGGGGTCAAGGGTCATTTGGAGGATATACAAAGTTTGTGGAGAAACTTGCAATGTTAGCAAGTAGTCTTGCAATGTTAGCAAGGGCATAGTGATAGTGTTGGGATAGTAGCGGGGTGGAATCTCAATAGGAGAAATTGGGAAATCATCGAAGCTCTACCAGTAAGAGGCAAGCAGTATTTGTATCTCTTGATTTGCTGTAGTTAATATATATTCCTCATCTGCAATACTAGTTTTCCCTTCAGGGTTTATCCAGGGACAATTGTCCGAAAATATCGTGTCATTGTGTTGCATAATTCTTTCCGTGTGTTTTTATTTGTGAAGTTGCAGCTATCTTATTTTTCAGTATTTCGCAGTTAAATAATCTTTATGAGATAGGAGATTAATAATTAGTAACTACAATAGAATTTTCACATGGTATCAGAGCTAAGTAGAAAAAGTTTATCTTAGGCAAAGGAAAGAAAATTGAGGGTTTATAAAACCTAGTTTGATCTCTTTAGAATTATTATTTCTTTTATCCCTTGAGATGGCCTCAGTAGGTTTAAGAGATCAAGACAGATTAGATGGAGCCTCAAATTTTGGTGTCTGGAAAGCCAAAATTTATTTATTGCTAGAAGAAAATGGTATCAAGGAATATGTTACCACTGTTGTGATTGTACCTACAGATCCAATACCTCTTGCAACATATAAGAAGGAAGATGCCAAAGTGAGGAGGATAATCCTTGATGATGTTAAGGATCATATAGTTTTGTGTATCACAAATTTGGATATAGTGAAGTCAATGTGGGATGCCATCCTAAATCTGTACCAGAATGCAACCACTAACTAGAAGCTGATTCTCAGAGAAAATTTGAGGAATACTCGGATGAACAAGGGAGAAGATGTGACAAGCTACCTCACCAGGCTTAGACTTGTCAAGGATGAGTTAGCAGTTGTTGGAGATAATCAGGTGATGATGAGCTAGTACAGATAGCCCTAAATGAGTTTTCTAAGTAGTGGGATGTCTTTGTTTAAGTTATTAATGGACGAGACACCTTACCAAGTTGGGATCGACTTTGGAGTGATTTCACTCAGGAGGAGCTTAGACTAAGCCTTGTCAGTGGATCCAATAGTAAGAGTCAGAAAGGTGAGATGGACCAAGAAAACATTGCCCTAGCAGGAAAAGGGAAAACAAAGAAGGGGTCTAGCAAAGTATCAAATCCACAAAGTGAGAAGAAGAAGAAGGACTTGTCTAAGATCAAGTGCTATGGATGTCACGAATTTGGCCACTATTTCAGTGATTGCCCTCAAAGGAAGAAGAATGAGAAGAAAGGGAAGAAGCATATGGCAGCTTCAACAAGTGTAGATGAGCTCTCTAGTAGAATGGAAGATGAGTTTGCACTCATAGCTTGTATGGTTAGCTCAACCTCACAGAGTGTCTGGTATATAGATAGTGGGGCATCATTTCATATGATAGGAGTTAGAGAGCATTTCTCCAATTACAAGGAGGAGAACACTAGAATCCAAATCTCTATGGAGAACTTGTCCAAACTTAACCCAGTTGGGAAAGGGACTATTTAGTTTTTGAGGGAGAATGGAAAGCTGACTTCCCTTCATGATGTGTTGCATGTGCCAGGTTTAGGTATGAATTTGATTTTCGTATCTGTTCTTTAGGATAAAGGCTACAATGTACTCTTTAGAGGGACTCATGTGTTGATCAAGCATAAGGTTTGGAAATCACCCATAGCTATTGGAGTTAGGAGTGGTCGACTTTATAGGTTGCAATTTGATACTCCTAAGGAACTCATGAGCAACACTAATCCTAGAGATCTTGGAGAGCTATGCCATAGGAGGATGGCACATATACATCATGGAGCACGTAAATTGCTTCATGAGACTGTGATAGGTGTTCTAGAGGTGAGCACAAAGCACGGTGATGTATGTAAGGGATGTGTGTTGGGGAAGTTTGCAAAAAACATCTTTTCCAAGGAGTGACACTCGATCTGAGGGTGTTCTTGATCTAGTACATTCAGATATATGTGGGTCAATGTCGACGAAGTCTCTCAGAGGATACGAGTACTATGTTACTTTTATTGATGATTTCTCTAGGAAGACCTGGATATACTTCCTGAAGACCAAGGATGAGGTTTTTAGTCACTTCCAAGAGTTCAAGGCTCTTGTGGAGAATTCGATAGGAAGGAAGATAAAGTTTCTTCGGTCAGACAATGGAGGCGAGTACAAAGGGAATGAATTCCAAGAGTTTTGTACCAAGGAAGGAATCAAGAGAGAGTGGACTATTCCTTACAACCCACAATAGAATGGGGTCACTGAGAGGAAGAATCAGTCCATATCAGAGGCTGCAAGGGCTATGCTACATGATCAGGACCTACCCCGCTACTTATGGATAGAAGCATGTAGTATGACAATATACATAGAGAACAAGGTTCCACATAAGGCACTAGGGAAGAAGACACCAGAGGAAACTTTTATAGGAAAGAAGCTAGATGTTAGTCACTTTAGGATATTTGTAAGGTTTGGCATATTGTCATATTCCAAGGGATACACTTACCAAGTTAGATCAGACTGCAGAGAGGGGGTACTTTGTGGGGTACAGTGAAACCTCAAAGGCATATAGAATATTTATTCTAGGGACCAGAAGGATTATAGTTAGACGTGATGTCAAGTTCATGGACGACAAGGCATTTAGGAGGTCTGGATATTTGCCAGCAGAGCATCAGAGTGAGTAGCCGATAGAAGTTCTAATGATAGCTCAACCGAGTCAAGGGCAACAAAGCTTGAGTACAATCACTAGTACCAGTATAGGCTCAGGTGGTGAGAATTCACAGAGTATGGAGCAACAGGTGCAGGAAGAGATGCATCAAGAAGACATGGAGGTTGACATTTCATCCTCTATAGTTGGGAGTAGGAACCATGAGGTTCAACAAACACAAAAGAATACTCAGGAGTTAGAGGTTGCTCCTAGGAGGAGTAGTAGACAATGAAGACAACTAGCCAGGTATGATGACTATGTTGCATTAGTTAGTCAGTTTGTAGATAGATAACCTTCTAGCTATTAGGTGTGGCAAGATGCAATGGTTGAGGAATATACCTCAATAATGTAGATTGATGTGTGGGAGGTAGTTCCTAGACCAACAGATAGGGTTGTGGTTGGATTGCCTTGGATCTACAAGATCAAGCACGATACAAATGGTAGCATTGAGACATACAAGGCAAGGTTCATGGCAAAAGGGTTCTCTCAGAAGGAGGGAATAGACTATGAGGAGACATTTGCTCGAATGACCAGGTATAATTCTATACAAGATGTAATATCATTTTCAGCATAGATGGGATGGTAGACCCATGAAATGGATGTCAAGACAACATTCCTAAATGGCAAGTTGAAAGAGGAGGTATACATAGAACAACTGGAAGGCTTTGTAGCACACAACAAAAATACCCATGTGTGTAGATTGAAGAGAGCTTTGCACGGACTCAAGCAGGCTCCCAGAGTGTGGTATTGATAGTTACTTGTAGGAAATGGGCTTTATGAAGAGTGAGGCAGATGCTAACCTCTACTACTTGGTGGTTGGGGGTGAGATTCTCATTCTTGTCCTATATGTGGATGACTTGTTTCTAATAACTTCACTGGGGCTCATAGAAGAGTGCAAGAGGGACCTTGGAGTAGAGTTCGAGATGAAGGATTTGGGACTTATGCACTACTTTATAGACATGGAGGTATGGCAAACAGATGGAGAGGTTTTCCTTGGACAAGGGAAATATTCCATAGAAATCTTGAAAAGGTTCAAGATGGAGGATTGCAAATCCATGTCTACACCTATGATCATGAATTGGAGGAAGGTAGACACATCTAGGGAGAAGGATGTAGATCCCACCTTATACAGGTAGTTGATTGGTTCTCTCATGTATTTGGTCAACACAAGGCCAGATATAGCATTTGCAGTTAACTCTCTTAGTCCGTTCATGGTTGAGCCAGAGGTAGTACATTGGACAACGACAAAGCATGTGTTGCATTATTTTCAAGGTACAATCGAGTATGGGATAGGGTATGCACGAGGTGAAGGAATCGGGTTGATGGGCTATACTAACGCAGATTGGGTAGGTAGTACAACAGACAAGAGAAGAACTTTAGGGTCTTGTTTCAGTCTGGGATCAGGAGTTGTCTCTTGGTTCAGCATGAAGCAGAAGTTTGTGGCTCTGAGTTCTGCAGAGTCAAAATACATCGCAGCTAGCATGGCGACATGTGAAACTATATGGCTTCGGAAGTTGCTAGTAGCCTTTCTTGGTCAGAAGGTGGAGACTACAATGATACACTGCGACAATCAGAGTTGCATCAAGTTGACTGAGAATCCAGTGTTTCATGATAGGTCGAAACATATAAACATCAGGTATCACTTCATCAAAGATTGTGTACAATGGGGGATTGTTCAGCTACAGTTTATACCTACAGATCAACATGTAGTAGACATTTTGAGAAAGGCATTGGGGAAGGCCAAATTCATCTTCTTCAGAGAGAAGTTGGGTGTCATGCAGAACAACTTCCTCGCTAAGAGGGAGTGTTAGTTTGGTTAGCTAGGACAATTGGTTCTCCATATGTAATAATTAGTATATAATTATTTGCTAAACAAATTTGTTAGATAGGGACAATTATTTGTTAATTATTTGATCTCTTTTATAAACTTCTAGCAACCAATTTTTTTAGGGTTGTTTAGTTGTTATTAATCTCATCCATTGATTGAGAATTAATCTTGGTCATTGGTTTTCCAACGATTGTAATATAAAAAGGGGTCAAAGGTCATTTGGAGGATATACGAAGTTTGTGGAGAAACTTGCAGTGTTAGTAAGTAGTCTTGCAGTGTTAGCAAGGGTGCAGTGATAGCGTTGGGATAGTAGTGGGGTGGAATCTTAGCAAGAGAAATTGGGAGGTCATTGAAGCTCTGCCAGTAAGAGGCAAGCAATATTTGTATCTCTTGATTTGTTGTAGTTAATATATATTCCTCATCTGCAGTACTAGTTTTCCCTTCAGAGTTTTTCTAGGGACAATTGTTCGAAAATATTGTGTCACGGTGTTGCATATTTCTTTCCGCACATTTTTATTTGTGAAGTTTCAGCTATGTTATTTTTTTCAGTATTTCCCAGTTAAATAATTTTTATGAGATAGGAGATTAATAATCAGTATCTGCAATAGAATTTTCACAAGAGATACAACATTTATAGAGTAACATTAGAAATATATTCACTACCCCATTACATACAAAAAGGATCGTATCAACTCAATCTCACCATCACTCCTGGTTATCCAATGAAGCCTCCTCCTCCTCCTCATAGACAGTGTACCAAGCAAAGGACCAATTTGCACCATCCTCTCCATGCAAACCCATAACAATCATTAGGAAGGAAATTATCTATCCGACATTCACCTTCCAAATGGCATAGTTTGCATCGAACGCTTGTACAACAAAGGGTTTCTAAGGCCCATTATAAGTATGGGTCACTTGGGGCCATGGATTGTGCTCTGGGTGAGAGAAAGGCTAGAGATTGCCAAGCCCAAGAATTTTTGCATTCCTCGAAGCCATTTGGACCACAACAACTTATACATCAAAAGCTTCACCATTGCTTTATCTACTCCACGCTCTAGCAGGGCCACCAAAAACATTGAAGCTATATTTGTATTGATGCAATAGTGATGGTAGGTATTCACATAAAATTTTACCGTAATCGTCTCTAATAAAAACATAACAATTATGGAGCCTTGTACTTTGAATTTATGTTTAGTTGGGCATCTGTGATGGAACCTCTAAACACCATCTGCCTCTTCTTCAAAGAAAGACATATGATGGTGTCCATTTCTATGTCTCTCAATCAGTGATGACTAAGGAGGTTGTACCATATTTTAAAGAGGAAATCATATTTAGTACCTTGTAATGTGGTTAATTTGAGCATACCAAGCAAGAAATCTTCTTGGAATATGTGGTCTCATGTAATCATTTATCATTGTTACCGGGTGTTATGTGACTATTTGATCATGCATCATGATATCATCAATCATACTATCTCATAGGTCTATGAAGATCTCATTGTGCTTCAAATTGATGGCTAGATTTTCCATGTGATTGACTACTTCATTAGCCTTTCAATAGATATGTGATAGCATGCAATTTTTGAAATGAGGAAGTAGAGCCCCTACTTCTTGAACTAGCTTATTTAGTTTCCAATTTAGAGTAGACAACCTCTTGATTGAATTGATGGTGCTTGAAAAATCACCTTCAATTTAGATTTTCTCCTTATTTAACCTTCTAGATTTTGAGAACAAGGATGACTATTTGAAGTTCAACTTCATTGTTGGTTTCATCCACAAATTTCTTCATTCCCGAGGTCATAATGATGTCAATGTGGTCTTTAACAATCCAACCAGCCTCACATTTCTCAACATTACCTTGAGATGACCCATCAAAGTTAACTTTAGCCAACTTGGGATCAAGAGGAAATAATAGGAATTAGCCTACAAATTGTGGCTCAATTGAACTCAAGAGACCGCATGAACGGGTGGAATAGTGAGACCGAGAAACTTCTTTGACCAAATTTTCATATGGTTTCCAATATATATTCTAGACCAATTTTTATCTAATTTCTAATATATATTTTAGACCATATATTTCCCCAATATAGTATTTAGTAGCATCCATTGTTTGAGCCCCACACCACTTTCCATCTTTGATTTGAACAATTTATCCCATGCAACAAGAGGGAATATTTTCTTCTTTGCAATTCTACTCTAAAAAGTGGTTCTCAATTTATTTTCTATCAACTCACCTATTTTCCTAGGCATCTTTAAACAAGACAAAGAAAATGGGAATCATAGATATTATTGTTTTTCACATTAAAATTCTTCCTACTAAGGGTATTCACTTCCCTTTACACACTTCAAGTTTGTTTAAATAGCTAGTTAGCACCAAATTTCACAATTTAGGTCTATTTACACCTAAAAGGAAAGGGATGCCCAAAAATTTCCTAGGTTGTTTGTTGATTTTAAAACCCAATATTGATGCTCTCTCTCTCATTTTTCTCTTTTGTGTGTTGAAGAAGAAACTATTAGACTTTCCAAGTGTGTTATTTCCTTGATGTAGAGCTATATTTATCAAGTGTTTATTTGATCACCTTGGCCTCCCTTCTACTTGTGATTCTTAAAAGCATAGTATTTGTATATGCATGTTAGAATTCATCTTCAAATAACAAAGTAATCAATTAGAAACAAGGGAAATCACAAATCCCTATCTAATCAAAGAATCTTAACAAACATACAATAAAATAACACAATCAAGCAAATAGGAATTAAAATAATCAAATCAAATCAAAACTCCCTATCCCAAGATTGTGTATTGCTTCCATTGCTCTTCTCCTCTCCGTGGTATGATGGCTCTCAAATATTGCACTGGTAACCTGCAAGTGACACAAAGATTCGAAGTTCGTGATTATTGAAAATGGAGATTGGATGCTCAATTTATAGAAAATTGGAGAAGATTGATTGAAAGGTGGAACAAATTGATTAAGATGTGGAACTCAGGTGAGCTCATATGAAAATTGATAGTTGAACTGCTGATTGTAGGAGTGGAACTCAATAGATTGAATAGATTAATTGAGTCAACTGACTGAGATAAAGCTGACTGAAGGAAGAAAAAGAATGATTGGAGGAAATAAAGAAGATGACACAGAGAGCTTAATTTAGAAAAAGCTAACTGAAAGATAGAAATAGAGATTGAAGAGATAATTGATTTAATTAATTAATTTAGCATGTGCTTCCATTTAGATTTAGATTTTCAATTTAATCTTTGCATGAGATATTAATTCAAATAATTGAATTTATTAATTCAATTTAGTATTTGAATATATTTAGAACTTGACTTTGATTTTCAATTTGATTTTTGAAATCATGCACATGTATTTGAATTTGGAAGAAATTAGAAGAATATGAAATTAAATGAAATTAGAATTTGGGGATTTGGAATTGAAGAATTAATTAGTTAATTAAATAATTAAAAGAAACTATTTAATTATTTAGAAATGGACTTTAATTAAATAATAAAGATTATTCAAATTAAAGGATTAAAATAATATTTAATTAATATTTAAAAAAGGGTTAAAATGATTAAATGATTAGAGATAGAATAAGAAATAAAATAATTAGTAATTTATTTAAATAATGAAGATTATTTAAATTGGGGAATTAATCAGAATCAATTAAATAACAAATATTTAATTAATATTTAGAAAATGGTTAAAATGATTAAATGATTAAAGAAATAGAAAATAGAATAATTACTAAGATGATGAGGAAATATGAAATTAGAAGAAATAGTTAATTAAATAATTATTTAACTAATTAGAAGAATAATTAGTACACGATCAATGAGACATTTTTAGGTGTCTACATTTGCCCCTCTTTGAGACAAAGTCGGAACAACATTGTTTTAAAGAAAATGAAAAATTATGCCCGAGTATGCCTTGGTACTGCTATATAGTGTAAATATGCCCCCTTGGAAAATTTCAAAATTGAGACCATGCTTTTGATATCAGTTTAACGAGCAAGTGCGTAAAATTTCATGTGATTTCAAGATCGTTTGAGTAGGCTACGAGGTGTTTGAAGCTGGCGGGGACCACGGGTGTCGAGGTGTCAAAAAACCCTAATTTTGAACTATAAATAGAGATTTTTAGGTTTTCATTTGCTCATTTGCAATTTGGTAATTCCTTCATTTTCTCTGCAATTTGTGTGGTTTTTTCTGAGTATTTGATCATCATGGTTGGTTATAGAGCTCGATTGCACTTGTTTGACCGAGTACGTACATATCAGAGACCTCCTGGGACTAGCGGCATGGTATTTTCCAAATTTTCCCCTGATTTATGCTATTTTCAAAAAAAAATTCTATGATCAAGTTTTGCATGGTGTCAAGAAATCGCTTGTCGATGTTTACACATTAGTGTTAACTGTACTGCAAACGCTTTAACTGTTATGCATGGGTCCTAAATGTCACACATTAGTATTAAACATGCCACATTCATGTATATCATTAGGCATAAGTGTTTATTATTACGCATGAGCTCATATTATTACGCATTAGCTTTAAACGTCATGCAAGAGCCATAATTGTACCGCATTAGTCATAACTATCACACATTCGTTGTAAATGTAAATTTTTGTCATGCATTTTGAAATATTTTTTTTTTTCAAGATCCAGTATATGATCTTTTCAACATTTTCTCATTGCAGGAGAACATTGGAGTGTTATACTGCCGACAAAGCAAACCTAGTGGGCTTAATCTTAGAGCTGACTTACCGGATGAGGAGATCGAGCATATCCGACAGCTTGGTCTATATCATGTTTTACACTTGCTAGAGGTAACGGCCAACAGGGCCATGATTACAACTTTGATAGAGCGATGGCATTCCGAGATTTGTTCTTTTCATCATCCAACTGGTGAGGCATCCATTACCTTAGAGGATGTATGGCATATACTGCATATTCCTATTCATGGTGAGAGAGATGTATATGACCATGATGATGGCATTGCTGGACTATGTGCACTTTTTGAGTGTGAGATACATGACTTGCAGATCAGTGGCCGCTATGACATCCCTTGGGCCTGATTAGACTATGATGACATGACTATTGTTTTATGTGGTGTTGTCGGTGGTTTACTGATACCTGACAGATGAGGTCATGGGTTTCCAGTTGGATGGGGCAGAGTGCTCCATGATATGATTGTTCATCGTCGACTATATGCTTGGGGTCATTGTCTACTAGCTATGTTATACTATCAGTTGCATGGTATTGTGTATCTTGGATACTGTTCTATCAGTTGTGGTGTTACTTTGCTCTAGACATGGGCATGGGAGCATATTTCTATTGCTCGGCCTGTTATTCATGTTGATTTGCAGCTTGGTGAGCCTTATGCTTTTAGGTATACAACAGGTATTAGATACAGAGGTTCGGGGAACACTTTATATTGGAGACATCAGTTTGACATATTGCAGCATTTTATTTGGAGACCATACTTGGATTACCCCGGTTGGCCTGATGATACAGTGCACTTGCCTTTCCATCGACAACATAGATATCTTACTGGTAGGACCTTTGAGACACAACAGATTATCGAGATGTATCTTCCAGGGCGGGTTCTGAGACAGTTTGGTGAGGTACAGGTGACACTAGTGGTTACTGCTTATTTTTCTTGTGTATCTCATGAGGTATCTGATTGGGGTGTTTGCATACAACCACATGTTGCTTCTGCTGATTTTGAATCTCTACAACCATTACTCTAGGGTTGGGGTAGAGGTGCAGCAGATCCAGGGATGACAACAGAGTATGATGCGTGGTTTGCTAGGCATAGGCCAGTGCCTTTGACTGATCCTGCTCTTCTGATTACAACACAACAGATTCAGTATCCTAGACAACGGTTGAGGATAGACATAGGGGAGAGAGCTAGAGGAGTAGGAGAGGGTGGAGCTGAGAGAGGAGGTGAGGATGATGAGGGAGGAGATGAGGGTGATGAGGGAGATGATGTAGACATTGGTGGAGACACCGAGTCTATTTGCAGTGAGGATAGCGATGATTCTTTTGAGTCATCGAGCAGTGGGAGTGGAGGTGATGATGAGGATATGCTGGGGCTAGAGGATGTGCTTGCTGTAGAGGGTGGGATAGGACTGGTTGGTGAGGAGGATGAGCTGCAGACTATTAGAGCGCAGGTCCAGAGTTTGGAGGATGAGGTCACTAGACAAGATATCGAGCGAGAGACTTACCATGCAGATTATGGTGCCCTTAAGGCTGAGCGAGTTCGTCTCCAGAGGGAGAGAGATGAGGCAGTGTGGAGATGTTAGATTACCATGGATGCCTTTGATCAACTTTTTAGAGAAGGTACCGATGCACGTGACCACCTAGATAGATATTTCACTACTGCATAGGAGGCTATTTATTATAGATAGGCATATGAGTGAGCCATCCCTGAGGGTCAGAGAGAGCCTAGCTTTAGTGTGTTTATGGGGAGGAGATTGAGTAGATCTACTTCATGACAGACTAGCAGTGGTGGCGTTATGGGACCACCTCGACATCTTGGGGTAGGATCTAGTTGACAGGATCTACCTGCTGATAGAGGCAGTGTTGGTTGATCATGTTATCTGACCCTTCGGGCTTATTTATTGTATTCACACACATTATCATTTTTGAGTTATATATATATATGACATGCGGGTTTTAATAGTTATTTATGTATGTTTTGCTTTCCATGTATGCTTATATGATGCTATGAGTTTTATGATGCATATCTATTTGATTCTATATGATTTTGAATGCAATGATAGTACATGTATGTATTAATGATGTAAATGGATCTTAAAATGAATGCAAATGGAATCTATAATGAATGCAAATAAATCTATAATGGAATGCAAATGAATCTATAATGGAATGTTTTTTTGTATGATAATGGTTGAACCAATTTTAATTCAAATACACCTTGAAGAAATGTTAGTTAGATGATAGAAAGAAAAAAATGATGATAGAATGAATGTTAGAAAGAATGTGATTTAGAAAGAAGATGAGAAATCAACAAACTATCAAAAAATAGATGAGATGAGAATGAGAATGAAATTGAATGAATCACAAACCTATGTCACATATTTTATTGCATCAATATATATTCATCACTGAGCCTTATTATTGAACAATGAAGCTTAGCACATCAGGGTATAAGGAAACAAGATGCAAAGATATCTCATTGTAGAAACAAACACGTAGCAGACAAGGAGTGAACCCTCCATTCTAGGAATTACACTAGGGGTCAAGGTATGTGTGGCGATTTCACCTTGATGTGAAGGCTCTTATCATAGACACCCACTAGAGTAATTTCCCCAGAATTTCATCGGTTCACACCACAAACAACAAACAAAGAAAAAGATAATGCCCATCATAGCTCCTCTAGTCACTTGTAGACATCCTTGAGTAGCATAGGAACAATATCTGTCACCAAATGATAAAAAGATAAAGACTGACCTGGACAAAATTTAGCACCTATACTGACCTTGTGTCGTCATTCTCAGTTGCTTGATGTGATGGTTGATAATGTGATGGTTGTATCCTCTTTTGTTTAAGACAAGATAATGATCACGTTGATATGGATATGATACGATTGATAAGACAATTTGATCAGTTGATTGCAGATGTTTGACTGGATAGTTGTATCCTTTGTTAACTTCGTGCGAAGTGTTTGCTAGATATCTACTAGGGTATTTGTTTCTCACAAGACATTTTATTGCAAGTTTTTCTGATTGATTGATTTTTGATTTTTAGTTCTTTTCCAAGATCTTTTTCGATGTTTTTGGATTATGTAGATCGATATTTGAATGTTTTTGGTTGATTTTTTTCAGGATCTTATGATTTTTTGGATTTTTTTAGGACTTTATATGATTTTTTGGATTTTTTCAGTTATGCCCCTAGTGTACAGACCTGTATGACATGATGATCTGCAGAATGTATGTGGAGACAAATGAATTTTTGACATGACCTATGTGAATGCAATATGCAGGATGAAAATACATTTCCTATTCGAACAAGGTTGACTGTGTTTGTTTTTGCATTTGTAATACACCAATTGAAATGGAGGTGCAAAATATTTCATAGATAAGTGGTCAATCGATCCCTAAGGTCCCTTGGGATCATTCAAATCAACACACTTAGTGACTAGGATTTACAAATGGAGACGTGGAAAACTTCCCCATTGGTTCTTGAAACTTTGGTCTTATTTTGCCCATGTGTGTGTAGATGAATTAATTCCTTCTCTTGTGTCCACTAAAGATCCTTAGCATCCTATATGACTAGCTACACGGATTATCCTAACTTTAAAAGCATCTCGAATAGAGCCTTGCTGCAAGCAAGCCTTGAGAGCTCTGACGAGGTTATAGACTGTAATTTTTCAAATATTGCTCCATTGCCAGTAGGCATTCATAGCCTTGATAGAGTTACTTGCATGTTCCCATAGTCAAGCTTTTTATCCCACTTGTATACATGATATTTCAATTATATATCATTTCTCTTTTGCCTTGAGATGGATATTTGGCATAGCTCTTTTTCTTTTTATTTTCTTGCTTTGACTTATAAGTAATGAAACCTACTTGGGTGTGACAATTACAACAGCGTTGAAGTAGAATTTTAGTTTTTTCACTTAGTCATATGATCAACTAGGTGTCTAGAATGAATTAGAGATCTTCTTAATGTGTGTTTGAGATATAGAAATTGATATATTTTGGGTTAACAAGTCTCAAATAGCGAAATCACTACCCAACCATAAGTAAAGCATCGTCATGGGGTAGTGTTGAAAATGAATGACCTTAGGACCTCATAGCTTCATGTCTGAATATCTAAGAAAGGAGATGACCCTTTCTTCTCTTGGATGCAAACAGATGATAAACTTGAACAATTGCCTTGTTTTATTGATGTTGCTATATGTAAATGCAGAAAATTTTGAGAATGTGATGCATTTAAAAAAGAAGCTATATGTAATGCAGTGTTTTAAATGATATGATATGTAATGCAAAAAATAAAACCTAAACTATACAACCCTTAGGTATAATATCGCTTGAGGTGCATGTTGTTCATAGGGTCAGAGAGTGGATCTCCCTCCATGGTAGCCAAATTATATGCTCCATTGCCTATGACCCTTGTTATAATGAAAGGACCTAGCCAGTTAGGTTCGAATTTCCCCGGCCTTTCTCATTTCGCTAGGTTCCTTTGATTCTCTTTAAGTACTAGATCTCCTGCTTGAAAAGTTTGTGGGTGGACCCGTTTATTATAACTTTGTCTCAGTCTATTTTGATATCCTTGTAGATGGTTAAACGTTGTTTGTCTTTTTCATCAAGGGTTTCGAGTTCTTGTAACCTTGCTACCCTGTAGTCTTCCTCTAATATGATGTTCTGAAAGGAGACTCTTAGAGATGGTATTTCTATTTCAATGGGGAGTATCGCTGTAAAGCGGAAAAATCGAACCCTAGTCGTTCTCCCCTCCCCAACTCCAAGGAGAGAGAAGGGAGAGTCACTAGGGTTGATGGTTTTCACTTAGGAGAGACTTTACATTCAAAAGAGGGGTTGAAACCCACAAGATCCAATCCCACGCAATGCAAGATTGGATTCTATATGAGTTTCAAGGGTTGTGATAGCAAGGATACCCTCTTTTGTAAAGAAATGTAGATAGAAAGATTGAACTAGGAATGCATGTAAAGTGGGAAATATTCGCTTATAAACAAAGATAGGGATATGATATGAAGCTGCGGACCTGGAATTAGTAGTAAAATGTCGAGATGGCACTGTCCTGCAAATTTGAACAAAAGTTGACGAGACGATGGCGCCCGGCGTGCACATGGTCCTCCGAAAAATCCGTGAAACGAAGGGGGATCTGTTCGTCTCTGCACAAGGATTCCAGATCTTCAATTTCAGCCGCATACCTGCAACCTACACACAGAAAAGCGAAGACGATTGGGGGGTTAGGGATTAGGGGTTTGCCCTTAGGTCAAACCCCGGTTTTGGAATTAACCAAGAAATGAGAAATGCTGTAAATGTAAATGACTGTAATGTAAAACAAGTACTAGTACCTTGTTGTAAGGATGTTTGTATCCTTATATGCAAAGGTATAGATGTTGTTGTTTGTTGTATGTTGTATGTTGTAGTATGTGATCTCCTCTTCAATGGTTGAATCCTTGTCTTGAATGCAACACTTAGCCTTGAATGGAGACTTAGAATGATCAATTGCTTGAAGGAATGTTTGAATGCTTGAATGCTTGAATGCTTGAATGTTTGAGTATCGTTTCGACCTGTTTCACCTCCCTCCCAATGAGAGAGGAAAATGCAGTTTATATACTTGCCAATTAGGGTTGATAGACTGATTTTCCCGACCTTAGGCCGACCAGGAAATGTTATTTTCCAAATTGCAAACAAAAAGGCCCGAAGTCCCATAGGAGACCGGGCCCAAAATAGGGCCAGGGACCAGGGCGCTGGGCGCCATGGTCCTGGGGGTAGTCCTGAAGGACCAGGGCGCTGGGCACTCTGGTCCCACCTCCCGGGACAACAGGGTAACGAGGGATCAGGCAGGGTGCTGGAAAAATGCAGTTTTTGATGTCATGAACAAGTTTCGGGGTCTCCATTCAGGTTCAGTGTTGCGTCGCCATCGTGAAGACCCAAATGCGGTCAAAATTGCAAGTGTCACAATTTTAGGACGCTACATTTAGCCCCCACTTTAGCGGGAGTATAAGCGTACGCTCATACTTCTGGTAAAGTACAAGGAAACAATATTGAAAGACTTTCACCACGTCAAGGAGGCAAGATACACCAAGCCCCTAGGGGACTAAGGATCTTACGACTTCGATTGACAAAGTAAAAGGGAAGATCACGAGGGAGAACCATGACTGCCAGTAGTAGGGTTCCCTCACTATGAGTCATGCAAGAAAGATATCAAAAATTTTCAAGGCAAAGCTAAATTTGTCAAGAAATTTTCAAGTATCTTGAAAAGATATGGATGGGATGTATGCCCCCCTACGTTAAAGCGATCGCACACGCCTTACCGGGGGTGATTGCTTTAAGGTAGTGATACATATAAGAAATGAGAAGGGAAGGAGCATGTTATCGCAAGGATTTAGCCCCCAAGTGTGAGATAAGCCCAAGGATAATAGACACAAAACACAAAGCACACGGTGACTTCGCTTTCCTCGGGGTCAGTATGCTGTATGATTATTCATGTATATCATATGTATGTATGCATAATTGTTCTTCATTCCCCAATCAAGGAAGGTCACCTAGAAGAAGGGAACACATGTGTCTTTTGAGTCAACATGAGAGAGACCAAAAGAGATCTCAATGTTTTGCATCGTCCTCAAGTAGACAACACTAAGGACAACAAATAGAAGAATGAGAGTAACATATAGAAGAAGTAACAAAAGAAATAGAGGAGGAGAGAATCTGCTATGCTAATGAAACTAGTCTAGCACGTCATCTACCCCCCGATCTTCCTGATCAATGTTTCGGGAAGGTAGGGAACACGCTAGAGGAGGAACATCCAACACAACAGATGGAGCTATCACAAGATCCAAACAAGGGCTATGTTCATGTTCCGAGCCACGTTGTTCTTGTCTAGGAGCTAGGATAAGTGTTTTAGAAAATTCATTAGATAGATAATTATCAGCATCAACATGTTCATATTCACTATCAGAATGTAAAGAAGTAACATTTTCATCATGAATAACATTTTCATCTATATCACCATCAAGATTTATAAAAATAGGATCTTTAACTCGCATAGGATCAAGACCATCATGCATCTTATGTTTAGGAGATTTTGGCTCAATTTCCGGCTGAGGAGAAAATGGAATAATACTAGTTGAAGGTGTTTTTGGGGATTGCAAAGTTTGAGCTCTAAGACGACGCTTTCGCCGGCGTTCACGTGCAGAACGATTTCGTCTAGTCTTAGTAGGAAGTTGCGAAGATTGAGGAGGAGGAATGTTCTCATCCTTATCACTTGGGTGTTTAGGTTGTGGTCTCTTAGGTTGAACAATAGGAGAAGAGGAAGGTCTCTTCTCTCCATAAGAGGAAGGAGGAGGAACTGCTCCATATAAGGGAGGAATATTTGGTTTTGGAAGGAGACCAAGTCCATCATGACGAGGAGGGATAGGTCTACTTTTGGGAAGTTTATTAGATATAGGCATAGTCACATCCATAGGAATGGGTGAGGAATCTTCTTGAGGAAAAACATTAGTTTTATCTTTCAAAGGAAGAACTTCCTTCTCAAGAATGATAGGAATATCAAGTTTGGGTGTTCTAGGTTCACTTAGAGAAAGGATCATATCTTTTTTCCACTTTTGATAAGATTTGAAAAGATGATCACTTCGCGGAGGAAGGGATTGGAATTGTTTAGGCCAAAAATAATCAATAGGAACACTAGAAGTTCTTTCAGCTGGTTTAAAGAGACTATGATTGACAGTAACAACTTCACCATTATGGGGAAATTTCAAACACTTGTGAATAGGAGAAGCAATAGCTTTCATGGAAGATAGCCAAGGATAGCCAAGCTTCACACGAAATTGTTCGGAAGATGGAATAATAGCAAAGTTCACATCAAGGGATTTGTTATGAACTTCAATAGGTAATGTAATAGAATCAATTGCAGGAGAAGAAAATGCATCAAATAATTTCACAACCACATCTGTTTCATCATAGATTACTTGATTCAATTGCAAAGTAAAAAGAAATTCTTCAGTAATGATATTAACCATACAAGAAGGATCAATAAGCACTCCACGGCAAGGTGTATTTTTGACTTTTGCAACTATATATAAAGGACCATCAGGTGCCCTGATAGTTTCACTAGAATCAAAGGTGATGGAAAGTTCTTTAGGGATTTTCTGCTGCTCTACAAAGTTAATCACATTCAGAGTCATAGACACAAGATCATCAGGTGAGACAGAGGAATCAGTAGTATCAATCGCATTAGAGGTATGAGAAGGCAATGGATCAGTAAAAATCTGAAGATTTTGGTTAGGAGGAGCTACAGATGTATTGCCTTTATCATTCACTCCAGAAACAGAGATAGTATTATTATCAATCAAATCTTGAATTTTACCCTTTAAAGCAAAACATTTTTCAGTATCATGCCCAGGTTGACGATGAAATTGACAAAAAGATTTGTTATCAAAATAAGGTGAAGTAATCTTTGCAGGATCAATTTGCCTTATAGGAGGAAGAGTAAGCACATTTTGTTCCAATAACTTATTCATAATACTATGCAATGATTCATTCAAAGGAGTAAACTTTCTTTCTTTATTGAAAAACTTAGAAATAGGAGGCACACCTGATGCTGCATTCACATTGTTGTTGATGATGTTTTCATTGAATTTAATGGACTCTCTGTTCGGTTTAAACTTCCCAAATGGTTGTTGACTACTATCACCCTTATCACTTGGAGCCATAGGATGTGATTGTTCCATTTGACTCACAGTCAGTTGATAATTGTGAAGAGTTGCGCACAACTGTTGGAAAGAAGTAAACTCAGAAAACAAGAGTTTTTCTCTAATGTCTTTTTGTAAATTAGAAATAAAGATTCTTTGAATATCATTGTTAGGCACTGGAAAAGAAATTTGAGCATACAAATTCTTATATCTACCAATGAAATCAATCACTTTTTCTTTAACACCTTGTTTACAATGCATTAAATCAATCAAAGTAACCTTAGGACTTATATTGTTTTGAAATTGTTGAATGAAAGCATTTGCAAGTTGTTCGAAAGAAGTAATAGAATAGGAAGACAACGAGCAATACCATTGTAGGGCTTTGTCTCTTAATGTTCTAGTAAATAGTTTTGCAAGCAAACTTTGGTCATAAGCAAAATCAGTACATATTGTTTGAAAGGTCTTAACATGTGTTAGAGGATCACCCTTACCATTATAAAGTTCCAAGTGCGGAATTTCAACATGTTTAGGGGGGATAGCTCGAACAATATCAAGAGAAAGTGGGCTCGCAACATCAAATGTGGGCACACTAAACTTAGATTGATTCATAGAGACAATTTGTTGCTGTAAAGAAGAGACAGTTTGTGCAAGATTGTTAATGGTCGCTTCAGTCGAAGAGTTCATATTAGACGTGTTAGATTGTGATGGAGGTGTTATGTTATTGAAAGAAGGTAGAGAGTAAGGTGGTGGGACACTATGATAGTTAGTCATAGGAGATGATTGGACAGGAGGAACACTACAAGGAGGAATGGAAGGGTTAAATGAATTGCCCCCTTGCGTCATGTTCATTTGTGGAGATATAATAGGAACACTCATTGAAGGAATGAATGAAGAAGTTGGATTGAATGAAGGAAGAGGGTTGATTGAAGAAGAGGGATTTACCCCATGACTAGTGATCATAGGAGGAATGTCTTGTATTGAAGTAGTCATTATGTTTGATGTAAAAGTAGGTATACTAGCAGTAGAAGTCGTCAAAGGAATAGAATGATTGTCTTGAGTAGGAGGTTGTGTATAACCCAAAGTTTCAGCACAACTCTTCATAGGCATCACATTTGAATCCACAATGTGTGCAATACCACGCAAAATATCAATTCCATTCTTATCACTTTGAAGCATACGTTTTAGTCCCTCAATTAAAGGAAGAGCTTGACTATCAAGGTATTCTTGAGACATCCATTGTCGAAAATCATCAAATTGGTTATCCAATTTTGAAAGTTGTTCTACAGAAACCTCATGGAGAGCTTCTTCATCATTAAGAGGATTAGAGGAATTACCCATGTCCTCGTTAAAAAGACCATTCAAATTAGGTTCCATCTCCTCAGTAATTAAACCTTGGAAAGACTTAATTCTAAGGCTTCGTCTAACAGGAATAGTGTAGGTAGGGCTTATTGTTGTAAAACTCATGCACTAAAGAGAGAGAGAAGATTTTGAATTTTAGAGGTAGCAAATTTCAGTAAAACTAGCCAATCTTCTAGATTTAAGATGTAAAATGCAATCAGGACAATCTTCCGAAATTTCGGAAAAAATGTCCGGGACCGTGGCGAACGAAGTGCACACGGTCCTCGCAACTTTTTTCGAAATTTGTAGGGATGAAAGTTATGATGATTTTACAGCTAACCTGAAAAAATTGAGTGATTTTACGATCTGTAGATAGGCCAAATTAGAGTTGCAATCTCAAAATTGAACCCTACCAAGATTGTCGAAAAATGCAAAATTTGAATTTTGAAAAAGAGAGGGAAACTGAAATTTTGAATTTTATGATTTTAGAGGGAATACCAAAAGCAATGCAAGTTTTGAAATTTGAAAGTTGACTCAATTTCACGCAAAATTCAATTTTGAAAGCGGAAATCAAAGTTGTTGTAATTAAGTACTTAATTTCAAAAGTCGCAAATTGCAAAAATTTGAATAAATCACTGAAATTTCGAATGAATGATAACACACTTTTCAGATTTAGGACTGTAAGAAACACAATTTTGACACAAATTTCAATTTCAACAATTTTTGAATGATTAGAAGCCTCAATCCAAGCAATCGCTAGACCAACTTTGACCGTAATTTTGAAGGTGTTAAAATTGATAAAATCAGCCAAAATTCTGGATTTTAGCAGAAAAATACAGTAAGATCTAGCTCCCGAAATTTCGGAAAAAATGTCGAGGACGATGGCGCTCGGGGTGCACACGGTCCTCACAACTTTTTTCCAAATTTTCAGGGATGAAAGATATTATGATTTTATTGCAGAATCCAAAGTTACAGCCGATTTGGAGATGTTTTGATCAGTGAAATTATCAGTCAAAGGTTGAATCAAGAAGGTCTTAAAAATTAGGGTTTTGACATTTAACCACTTAATTTTCAGAATTAAAGCACAAATATGAATTGACAATTTGTAATAGAAGGGTAGATCTGAAACAAGCATTAACAATTAAACATTTCACAAGTTTAATTACTTAAAAAGAAAATTTAGGGTTTTTATGCAATTAACCTCTAAAATTTTGCAAAAGATCAAACATGGAAATGTAATTAGGAAAGCAAAATTTTCAGATCTAACCATGAATAATCAGAATGAGGATGTTCACGTCGGGTTCACCAAAATGTAAAGCAGAAAAATCGAACCCTAGTCGTTCTCCCCTCCCCAACTCCAAGGAGAGAGAAGGGAGAGTCACTAGGGTTGATGGTTTTCACTTAGGAGAGACTTTACATTCAAAAGAGGGGTTGAAACGCACAAGATCCAATCCCACGCAATGCAAGATTGGATTCTATATGAGTTTCAAGGGTTGTGATAGCAAGGATACCCTCTTTTGTAAAGAAATGTAGATAGAAAGATTGAACTAGGAATGCATGTAAAGTGGGAAATATTCGCTTATAAACAGAGATAGGGATATGATATGAAGCTGCGGACCTGGAATTAGCAGTAAAATGTTGAGACGGCACTGTCCTGCAAATTTGAGCAAAATTTGACGGGATGATGGCGCCCGACGTGCACACGGTCCTCCGAAAAATCCGCGAAACGAAGGGGGATCTGTTCATCTCTGCACAAGGATTCCAGATCTTCAATTTCAGCCGCGTACTTGCAACCTACACATAGAAAAGCGAAGACGATTGGGGGGTTAGGGATTAGGGGTTTGCCCTTAGGTCAAACCCCGGTTTTGGAATTAACCAAGAAATGAGAAATGTTGTAAATCTAAATGAGTGTAATGTAAAACAAGTACTAATACCTTGTTGTAAGGATGTTTGTATCCTTATATGCGAAGGTATAGATGTTGTTGTTTGTTGTATGTTGTATGTTGTAGTATGTGATCTCCTCTTCAATGGTTGAATCCTTGTCTTGAATGCAACACTTAGCCTTGAATGGAGACTTAGAATGATCAATTGATTGAAGGAATGTTTGAATGCTTGAATGCTTGAATGCTTGAATGTTTGAGTATCGTTACCCTGTTGCAAGTATATATGCTTGAATGTTAGGAAAATCTAGTTTATATACTTGCCAATTAGGGTTGATAGACTGATTTTCCCGACCTTAGGCTGACCAGGAAATGTTATTTTCCAAATTGCAAACAAAAAGGCCTAAAGTCCCATAGGAGACCGGGCCCAAAATAGGGCCAGGGACCAGGGCGCTGGGCGCCATGGTCCTGGGGGACCAGGGCACTGGGCGCCCTAGTCCTGAAGGACCAGGGCACTGGGCGCTCTAGTCCCACCTCCTGGGATAGCAGGGTGCAAGGAGGGATCAGGCAGGGTGCTGGAAAAATGCAGTTTTTGATGTCATGAACAAGTTTCGGGGTCTCCATTCAGGTTCAGTGTTGCGTCGCCATCGTGAAGACCCAAATGTGGTCGAAATTGCAAGTGTCACAATTTTAGGATGCTATAATCGCTTTTGTCCCATAGACCAAGGAATATGGTGTTGCTCCTGTAGGTGTGCATACTCTTGTTCTGTAAGCCCAAAGAGCGGGATTTAACTGGAGATGCCAGTCCCATCCTGTGTAAGTAACTACTTTCTTAAGAATTATCAATATTGCTTTATTTGTAGCCTCTGCTTGTCCATTACTTTGTGGATAATATGGCATGGCAAATCTCTGTTGTATGTGAAATTTGTCACACAACTCTTTCACTTCCTGGTTTTTAAATGGATGTCTGTTATCTGTAACAAAACACATTGGAACTCCATATCTACATATAATGTAGTTGAGCATGAATTTTGATATCTTCTTTCGAGTAGTGTATGTTACAGGAATTGCCTCAACCCATTTGGTAAAGTACTCAGTGGCTGTCAGGATGAACTTGTGCCCATTGGAAGAAGTAGGGTTGATTTTACCCACTAGATCTAATCCCCATTGTGAAAATGGCCATGGTGATGTAATGGGTTGAAGATCTTATGCTGGTGCATGAATGAGGTCTCCATGCATTTGGCATTGTTTACACTTCTGTACATACTTGTAAGCGTCCTTTTCCATGGTTGGCCAGTAATAACCCGTTCTCAACAATTTATTCAACAATGGTGGACCTCTTTGGTGAGCCCGACAGATTCCATCATGGACTTCTTTTAAAGCAAGGTGTGCTTCATTCTCATCCAAGCATCAAAGAAGAGTTCCATCGAAACCCTTTCTATACAAAGTATCAACTATAATGGTGTACCTAGATGCCTGAGGAATAAATGTCTTCTTTTGATTCCTGGATAGATCCGGTGATATGTATTGAGTATGTAAATATGTATATATTTTATTGTACCAAGGTGATTTTGGACCCACAATTGCACATACATATTCTGATAGGGGAGTCTCATATGCAGGTAGCATCAATTGTTCTATGATGAACTCAAACTGAGTTTCGTTAACAGGAATATTAAGAAGAGATCCTATGGTTGCCATTGCATCTGCGACCTTGTTTTGTATTCTTGGGATTTGCTCGAAGGTAATTTTTCTCAAGTGCTCCTTGTAATCTTTGACCAAATTCTTATAAGGCATGAGTTTGTCATCCTTCATGTTGTAATCATCATTGACCTAGTTTACAATCAACTACGAATCACCATAGACCTGTAACTATTGTATTTTCCATTGTACCTGTTGTACGAAGCCCTATAAGGAGAGCTTCATATTCAACCATATTGTTGGTGCATTGGAAATTGATCCTAAATGACTTAGTTATAACGTCCCCTTGAGGAGTAATGAAGAGAATCCCTGCACTAGATTCATGACTTGTATATGACCCATCAAAGTATAACTTCCACATTACTATGGCAGTTAATGTAAACATGGATTCATCTGGAAAGTCTATCAGCAATGGGTGATTGTCATGTATAGGAGCCTCTGCTAATTGATCTGCTATAATTTTTCCTTTGATGGCTTTTATGTCTATGTATTATATATCAAACTCGCTCTGGATCATAACCCACTTAGCCAATCGCTCGGTCAATGTTGCTCTGCTCAAAAGGTACTTGAGTGGGTCAAAGTATGCAATGAGTTGTACCTTATGACTCAACATGTAATGTCTGAGCTTTTGGGATGCAAAGATTATTGCTAAGCATGCTCGCTCTATGGGGGTATAATTAAGCTCATAGCCGATCAGAGTCCTACTTATATAATAAATGGCTCTTTCTTTTCCATTTTTGTCATGTTGTGCCAATAGAGCTCCTAGAGTTGAGTTTGTTGTTGATATTTATAACAATAGAGGTTGTCTTGGAGTAGGAGATATTAACACTGGGGTGTTCAAAAGATAATCTTTCAAAGCTTGGAAAGCTTCCTGGCATTGTTCTGTCCATTTAAAAGTAACTCCTTTCTTGAGTAAATGCTGGAATGGGTGACACTTATCTGCCAACTGTGCTATGAATCTCCTTATGGATTGCAGTCTTCCTTGTAACCCTCTGAGCTATGTAAGTATTGATGGAGGTTGCATATCAATGATTGCCTTGACCTTGGCAGGGTCTATTTCAATTCCTCTATTTGACACTATAAACCCTAACAGTTTACCTATTGTTACGCCAAACACACACTTCTTTGAGTTTAATCTGACATTGTACTATTCCAACCGATCAAATATGTGTGTAAGAACTGCAAGGTGACTTTCTCTTGTTTGTGATTTAGCCAATATGTCATCCACGTAATCTTCCATTATGTTGTGGATCATGTCATGAAACAATGTTGTCATGGCTCTTTGGTATGTTGCTTTGGCATTTTTCAGACCAAATGGCATCACATTCCAACAGTATGTTCCCCATGGGCATGTAAAGGTCATTTTATGTTGATCTTCTGGTGCAATTTTAATCTAGTTGTATCCTTAAAAACCATCCATTAAGGATAGCATCTCATTTCGAGTTGTTGGGTCAACTATCATGTTGATATTAGGTAGCGGGAAGTCATCCTTAGGACAAGCTTTATTTAGATCCTGAAAATCAGTATAAATTCTTATGCCTCCTGTGGGCTTAGTCATAGGTACCAGGTTGCATATCTATTTTTCTTAGTCAATAGGTCTAATGAAACCTACATCCAATAAATTTTGTAGTTCTATTTTTACTAGTAATGCGATACTTGGATGCATTTTTCTCAATTTTTGCTTGTAAGGTTTAACTCCTGGTATCAAAGGTAAGTGATGCAACACTAATTCGGAGTCTAAACCTGGCATGTCAGAATAGGACCAAGCAAAATTGATAGGTCTTTGTTTTAAAAAATGGATGAATCTATCTTTTTCTTCTTTTCTTAGTGACTTTTCCAGATGGATGTTATGTACAACCTCCTCTTCTGCTATGTTTACTTCTTCTCTTTCCTCTGTAAGTAACGCTAACCTTTCTCTTTCCATAGGAAGATTACCCAAGTCACTCTTATCATTATGAGTAGTTTGATCCTTATCTTTTGTTATAGAAGTACTTTCTTGTCCAAAGTATGTCATTCTATTCAAGTCTATAACAAACCCTGCTTTATGATCACCTTGTGGAAATCCCTCTTTGACTCCTAGAAATTCTGAAATTGCTTCGTCATTTTCAAACCAATCCAGCATTGGTTTTCCTTCTTTCCCCCAATCAATCAAGTGAGAATGCACTAGGGGTAAATCATTACTCCCTTCTTTAGTAGACTCTAATAACATGAAGACTTGATTGTTTGATTGACTTTGTGTATCTTCATCCTGCATAAGATTTATTTGATTCCTTAATATTACACTTTCTGGTGGGCTGGAATCATGGAGTGATAAGAATTCATAGTCATGAGAGTCTATCTCACTTTCAATATATGTTTCATCATATGAGCTATCATCACTTATTTCTTCTTGTTACTATCTCTAATTCTTTTATAGCTTGACTGGTCTTCTTTGGACATTAGTTACCCTTCTTAAGCCTGGTATAAGCCTTTGCAACATTTCTTCATCTATTTCATTAGGTTGAGCCTGAGTTGCTTCTCATGGTAGAAATAGTGACAATAACCATGGGTGGGATTCGGGTGGTGGTGGTAAACCTGCATCTGTTGCCACATTGGCCTATACTATTGTGTCAATAACTACATCATTTTGTAATTTAGCGGTAGGTTCTTTCAAGAGTTGTCTCATGTCTTCTCCATCTGATGTTGCACTAGGTGATGTAGGTACCTGATTACTTGTTTGAGATGAAGATGGGAGCACCTATGTGCACAAATTCTTTTGTGATATACAGTCTGATGGTTTTCTCAGTCGATTTAGTATATCAAGGGTACGATGTCTTGCTTCGATTATATGTTGTACATGCTTATATCCCAATCCTTGATTTCCTAGATTATCATTAGGAACAATAGGTTCTAGTCTTCCTTGTTTTTGCAACCCAAGGCCTGTGGTACCATCATATCCATGTCTTTGGAGTATTTTGAACCCATTGCCATACTGATCTGTGTGTATTTTGGGTATTCTCATATGATCTTCTTCTCTATATATCCAATGGTTAACATCTTCATTCAAGGATTCTTCTTGTAAGTCACCCCATCTAATGAAAGAGCATGAGTCTGTGTATCTGACAATTTCTTTTCCTTTGTCCTATTTTTGTACTATAGTGTGAGGTTTCCCAAAGGACTTAGGAGAAAGAGACAACTATTTCCCACTTAAAGTATTTGCAATAGAGTACTCTCCACAACCCATATCTTTTATCTGTAAGGAGGATGTTGTAGGCATATCCTTTTTGTTTCTGTGATTTTTAATGTTTCCAATTGTGTAGTGAGAGGTGCAGTTTGATTGATAGGTACCTAATTATCCACACTATCTTTCAGATAATTGCAATGTTGGAATGGATTTGGATAACCCTTTATGGTGATTTCAATACCACTGTATGGGAATTTGACACACTGATGAAATATGGATGGTACTGTTTGCATGTTGTGGATCCATGGGCGGCCCAATAACATGTTATATCCTAGTTCTCTGTCCAAGAATTGAAAATCAACCTTTGTCATTATAGGTCCTACTTGTACAGGTAATGTTACAATGCCTTTAGATGGACATTCTTCATCATCGTAAGCCTTGATATTTATCCTCTTGGAAGAATCAATGTGAAGTTCAGAATACCCTAGTGCTTTGACCAACTTTAAAGTACAAATGTTGAGACTAGCTCCCCCATCTATGAGTACTCTTATGATTCTTCTCTTATGAATGTAAGCTTCCAGATGTAGTGGGTCATTATGAAGCAGTCTATCACTTGGAATATCTTGTTCTATGAATGCAATACATGTGCCTTGTGTCAGATTTCCCACCATAGATTGGAAGGCATTTTCATCTATATCTTTGTTCACTTTTGAATCTTGAAGTGCTTTGTCCAGTATAGCTCTATGAGTGGGCAAAATTCGCAATAGTTTGAATAATGATATATGTGCAGGAGTTTTCTTAAGTTGGTCAACAACATTGTAAGTTCCTAATGCTGGTGGTTGATTTTGTGATATTCCTTGTAAAGTTACCTTTGATCTACGAGTAACTACAGCAGAGTCTCTATCTCTGGGAGTTATGGTGATCGTAGTGATTGTATCATTTGTGTCATAGGCTGTTTTATCAAGATTTATGTTAAATCCCTCTTCATAGTGTTTATGGGTATGTTTGACATCCATGATATGTTCTATGAGTTCATCTTCAAACCAATCTGAGTGAGATGGTTGATCATGCCCCCAGTCTCTGAGACAAAGATTTCTATCATCATCATACTTTGGTGCCTCTATTATCATGCAAATTTGGTTATCATCTCTATGAGTGTCTTGATATTGGTCATCTTGATCTTGTGAATCATTGTTTGCTATATCTCCTGAGCTAATGACATGAATAGTGTAGTTGTATGAGACCTTTGTGTAGTTAGTTGTATTGTCTTGGGTACCTGATGTGGTAGCTTTCCCTTTGTCATCCTTAACAAAAGGATCCTTAAAAATTGTATGATTTGTGTTTGCTGAGGTTTTATCGATATCAATTGTGATGTCTCCTTGGTCTATCATATCTTGGACCAAGTTTTTCAATTTTTAGCAACTTGTTGTTTTGTGACCTTTAGTCCAATGATAATGACACAAATCATTATCATTCCACCATTTGGGTTTGAAAGGACATGGTTCATACACTCTTACTTCAAGTAAAATCATCATGTTTTTCTATATTAACTTTTTGAGTGCTGACTCAATAGGTTCTCCTAGAGGTGTGTAATTTCTTCTTGGAGCATTTACCCTGGGTTATCTTGTGTTCATGTTTTGTGTAGCATTTACATTTGCTGAGGTTGTTTTATTCCCTGTATGTGGATTAGATGACTGAATCATTCCCAAAGATAAAACGGGTTGAGTTCTGTTTACAGTTATGGTGTCTACAATACCATCATTGGTCACATTTTTGTTTTTCGACCAAAACTTAGATTTTACATTGTTGTTGGTATTGACATAATTAATAAGACCTTGTTCTACTAGTCCCTTCTCACATTTGAGAGCCTTTTTTGTGATTTGTTTGAATGTGGTTAAACATTGCATTTGTATCTGATATTTAATCTTAGGAATCAAATTTTCTGTGAACATATCCACTTGCTCTGTTTCTGGGATAACTGTTTTTCACCTCCTATAGAGAGCCCTCCATTGTTGTATGAAGGATGCAAATGTTTCATTCTCATATTATTTAGTGGCACACAAGTCCATCAAAGTAACTGGGGTGTCAATGTTGTACGAGAAGTTTTCAATAAATTGTTTAGCTAACTCTCCCCATGATATGATGGTTGGTGGTAAATGTGAAAACCACTCTAAAGTCGGACCTCCCAGACTTTTAAGAAATAATCTCATTAGATAAGTATCTTCTGAGGCAACCTCTATACATACCATAAAAAATTCTCTGATATGGTCTCTAGGATCACCCTTCCTTTGATATCTATCAAATTTAGGCATTTCAAAATGTTGTGGGAAAGGCAGCATGTATAATGAGTGATGAAATGGATAAGGACGTAAGTCCTGCATTGTGTAGCTCTTTTTATCGTTACCAGTTTTCATGGTTGTCATTTGTTGTTGTAAATTCTGTATTTGTTGTGTCAAAATATCTGTTTGTGTGAAAGGTATACCTTATGTTTGTGTATGTCCCACAAAAAGATTCGTGGTTGCATAACTAGGAGGTTGTTGGAAGGTACCAAGATTATAACCTTGTGTGTTGTGCATTCCACTAGGTACTGTGAAATAGGTGATTTGCGAAACCAGGTTTGGTTGAATTGTACTTGTTGTTTTGGCAATACCTAGATTTGCATTTTGTTGACTATATGTGGATCCCATAGAATAGGAAACTGGAGGTTGGGTTGCACTTGTTGCTTGTGTTTGAATAGGTGCTGAGACACTTGATATTATTAGTATGCTCTGTGATGGTATACTAGAATTGATTTCCGAGGATGACACACTTGTTTGAAAGTTTGCATTTGTGTTGACATTTGTTTGGATAGGTATGTTTTGAGGAAAACTGGAGGTTGTTACTTGTATTTGTGTCAAGGGTGGTGTTTAACTATTATCTTGACCTAAAGTTTTTCCTGGTGGTAAAATCTTTGTGACATCAAAATCCTTAAGTAGTTTTGCCCCATTTTGTATTAACAATGAAAGATACTTGTCCCTATCGCTATGTATAAGTGCATCTAGGATCATGAGGACATGTGGATCTTGTTGTGCGGATTCAATTTCTTCCTTTGTCAAATGTTGTTGTAATTTGTTTAGGGTGGACATTGTCTGTGTACCTGAGTGTTGACCTGTTGACATGTCCAAATTCCAAGTAGGGTTTACATATTGTGTGTTGTTCGGGTCCATTATTCCTTTTTCATTCTACGACCTTGTGACAGGCATCTAAAATTGCTTATATGAAGGTGGTTCTATGCAAGATGATGACTTAACACTAGACTATAGATGTAAATATGAGATATGCAGGGCTATACTAGACTCTCTATTGAGGATTTTGACGTGAGACCTTTTGAACATTTCTAGATTTCTCTAATGCAAGTCTTTCCATTTGTTGACGAAGTTGTTCAGCCTCAATCTCTCTATCAATTATATGGGAAATCCTAGACTCAATGTTTATCTCGTGTATGACTCCTATATATTGAGGTGCGCTTTTTCTTAAATCCCAAGCTAAGTTAGCTAGACCATTAATGATTTCTCATTGATTGTCGTTTGGAACTAGATTAGGTTGCTCGAAGGGGAGCAAACCATCACCTGGGAGACCCATGAAGACACATGCTATGAACCAATAACTGACAATGGACTTAGACGTATATGAGGTCTAGATGAAGATGTATATGATAATTTAGGACTATGTAACTAATATGGATGATAATGCAAAAGACTGGGAATGATAGTAAAAGATGTAGGATGATAATGAGGACATAAGTGGGACTATGCAAAAGATGTAGGACGATAATGAGGATGTAAGTGGGACTATGCAAAAGACATAGGATGATAATGAGGACATAAGTGGGACTATGCAAAAGACGTAGGACGATAATGAGGACGTAAGTGGGACTATGCAAAAGACTATGTAAAAGACTGCCTAGGGTCACAGGTATGTAAGGAATTTTGAGTTTCGGTTTAAAAATGGACTTTGTTTTCTGTAACTTCATGTGTAGGACAATGTTTTGTAGTTTTCCAAATCTGAGAACAATTACTGGTAGGTATGTATAGCTGACTAACTCAATTTTCATACAATCTCAGAAAATTCAGAGATACGTGGGAAAGGGCCTGAAATAGCCCAAGAGACTGACTCAATACTGGTCTAGCACAACAATACATAAAAAAGCACAGAATACAGTCTTAGGCTGGATAGTGGACACCATTCAATGAGGCCCTCGCAACAAAATACCGAAACAAGATGGATAGATAGAGAGTCTGGGAGCACTGGCTCCACTCCAGGGCACACACTTCTCGGGCATACCAATCTCTCTTACCTTGAAGATCTGAAGATCTTATCACCGAGGGATTTTTGTCTCATAATGTAAGGTATATGAGGGGTATCTATGGGGTATGATCCACACTCCCGGAACCACTGAGTGTAGAATTTTTGGCAACTAATTTGGTTTGTAGTATTAGGTTTCGAGGGGTCCTGATCCAATGATGGATTCTCAAAGAAAGCCACTTAAGACTTTAGTTGAGCTTATCGGTGCAGGGAAGGCCCCTACATACGTCAAATTCACTCAACACTCTAGCCGCCTGACCAATATATTTATATAGTGGCTCAAAAAACCCGCTTGAGAGTACATTGGGAGAGATGATACCCCCAACGCATCCCAATTCGAAGTACCTCTGTGGGGTGATGAAATCCTCAGTCAAAGATACCCCTCACTATGTAGAATAAAAGAAAATTTGAATGTCGTTTTCACCTTCCTTCTATCTCCCAAGACCCTGAAGGCGGGTGGAAAGTCAGTTAGTGCAATAGTAGGTCCACCCCAGACACAATAAAAATTCTTTACCTTAAGAAAAAGACAAATGATTTAATCTAATGCAGCCTGATTCACGTTCAATTTTTACCCCAAATTTAGGTGTTAGATACGCATGTGCATGTTTATTTTAAACACCAAATCAAAATATGAAGGCATACATGTCAATTTTTAACGATTTGTTGATTTTAAGCACCAAAAACCAAGTGTGAGATACATGCATGTCAATTTTAGCCCATGTTCATTTTAAGCACCAACAACGAAGTGTGAGATTATCCATGCATGTCCATTTTAACTATTGTTGATTTTAATTACCGAAAATGAAGTGTAAAGTTATCCATGCATGTCCATTTTAACTGTTGTTGATTTTAGGCACCAAAAATGAAGTGTAAAGTGTGCATGCAAAAATACTAATCTAATCCTCTTTGCAAATCCGCCATAGGCTGTAAATAGAAGATTAGTAGTAAAGTCCAAACAACAGAAAACAAAAACTCAAAATATGATAGAAACCAATGCGTAATCCTACCTGCGCGATTGTGTGATACTTACAGACCAAATGCGTGAACCTGATAGAATGAATGCATAATTCTGACAAACCGAATGCGTGATGAAGATTGATCGATTGTGTAGCACCAATAGGGAAATTGCGTGACAGAAGGCAAACAACAATAAAAGTTAAAAAATAAAAAATAAAAATAAAAGGAAACTAAACTCGATCAGGAACCTGCAAAACCAATTGTGAAGCCCTAGACAAATCTCTCATCATCCATTTAATATTGATTAGATCATATTTAACTGTATAAGAAAGAACTAGGCTATTATATCTATCCAAGGCTAGTTTCTCTTCCGAATCTTGTATCAATTTTTCTCCTTGGAGAACCTTTTGATAGCGTTTGGCTTCTCCCCTTTGTTGTTTCGTCCTTCTTGCACCTGAAATCCTGAACTGAACTTTTCTTGCCATAAACTATTATAATCAAATCATAAAATAAAAGCAATTTGATCCCAGATTAACCCAATTTGAGGCAAAATTAAATAGAACTAATAATAGATAGAAGAAAAAATTAAACAACAAAGCTTCCTACGAATGCGTGATCCAGAAAAGGAAATTGTGCGATTTGGACAGGGCAATTGCGTGACCCTGTCAGAACAGATGCGTGACCCCAAAGGGTTGAATGCGTGATGCTATCTATACGTTTGTGTGATGATGAATGCTAGATTCCATGATGGAAAAATCTTTTCACGAATTTCATGCAACCTGCAAAAAAAAATGAAAAATCCGCACAATCTGCAAAATCACACAGAAAAATAAAGAAGGTTAAATTGTTGTTATTTCACGTCGGGTTCACCAAAATGTAAATGCATGTTAGAAATCATCTTTAAATAACAAAGTAATCAATTAGAAACAAGGGTAATCACGAATCCCTATCTAATCAAAGAATCTTAACAAACAGACAATGAAATAAAACAATAAAGCAAATAGGAATTAAAATATGATGGCTCTTAGATATTGCGCTGGTAACCTGCAAGTGACACAAAGATTCAAAGTTCGTGATTATTGAAAATGGAGATCGGATGCTCAATTCATAGAAAATTGGAGAAGATTGATTGAAAGGTGGAACAGATTGATCAAGATGTGGAACTCAGGTGAGCTCATATGAAAATTGATAGTTGAATTGCTGATTGTAGGAGTGGAACTCAATAGATTGAATAGATTAATTGAGTCAACTGACTAAGAAAAAGTTGACTGAAGGAAGAAAAAGAATGATTGGAGGAATAAAGAAGATGACACACAAAGCTTAATTTAGAAAAAGCTAACTGAAAGATAGAAATAGAGATTGAAGAGATAATCGATTTAATTAATTAATTGATTTATTTAATTAATTTAGCATATGCTTGCATTTAGATTTAGATTTTCAATTTAATCTTTGCATGAGATATTAATTCAAATAATTGAATTTATTAATTCAATTTAGTATTTGAATATATTTAGAACTTGATTTGATTTTCAATTTGATTTTTGAAATCATGCACATGTATTTGAATTTGGAAGAAATTAGAAGAATATGAAATTAAATGAAATTAGAATTTGGGGATTTGGAATTGAAGAATTAATTAGTTAATTAAATAATTTAAAGAAACTATTTAATTATTTAGAAATGGACTTTAATTAAATAATAAAGATTATTCAAATTAAAGGATTAAAATTATAATTAATTAAATAATAAATATTTAATTAATATTTAGAAAAGGGTTAAAATGATTAAATGATTAGAGATAGAATAAGAAATAGAATAATTAGTAATTTATTTAAATAATGAAGATTATTTAAATTGGGGAATTAATCAGAATCAATTAAATAACAAATATTTTATTAATATTTAGAAAATGGTTAAAATGATTAAATGATGAAAGAAATAGAAAATAGAATAATTAGTAAGATTATGAGGAAATATGAAATTAGAAGAAATTGTTAATTAAATTAATTAAAGAATTAAAGAATTATTTAACTAATTAGAAGAATAATTGGTACATGATCAATGAGACATTTTTAGATGTCTACAATATTGTCTTCAAATTGTTGATGAGTTATGGCTTCCATGTTCTAAGCAACCTCGATTCCTTTCCACCTCATGTTTTCTTTTTCCTTGTTCACTATTCTTCCTAAGGCTTTTCCATGATGATGAAGAGAAAGGGAGATATTAGGTCCCCTTGGCATATTCCCCCATAAGTGGTGAAAAATCCGCTAGGGATACCATTGACCAAAATTGAGAAGCTCAAGATTGAAATGCAGCTTTCAATCCATTCAATCTAGGCATTGCAAAAGCCAATTTTTCTAATGTCTATTAGAATCTATTCAAATTCCTAATAACTTGGTCATAAGCTTTCTGAATGTCTAATTTAATTATTATTCTTTCCACCTTAGCAGTCCTAACTACATGAATGGCTTGATGAGCCATAATAATGCCTTCCACTATTGATCTTTTGGGGGAGAGGTCATTATGCTTCTCTAAGATTATTGTAGGTAAAATGTCCTTTAGCCTATTTTCCATGAATTTCATTATAATTTTTAGGTTGTGTTGCAAAGGGAGATGGGATGCAAGTCATCCATAATCTCCACAACCTATCTTTTTTAGATTAGTGTCAATAAAGTGTTCATCGTTGTTAACATTATTTCTTGATCATTGTACAACAACCACTAAGTATTAAAAAGCAATTCTCCAAAAGGATTTTAAAAAACTAGCTAGGAATCCATCTAGACTAGGGGCCTTGTCTACACCAAGTTGGAAAGTAGCTATCCAAACTTTCTCCTCAAAGATGGGTTGCACAGGAAAATGATTTTGTTCTTAGCTAATTAGTTTTAGAATATCCTACAAATTCCTCTTGTACTAAGTTTGAGGTTTGGCCATTACCATTTAAGATCTTTTAGAATCATTTTACTACAATTTAATAAATTTGGCTTAGATCCTATGTTGAATTCCCATTTTTATCTTTAATTCATAGATTATAATCTTATTTTTTCTTGCTTTTGTGGACTTGTGGAATAATTTTGCATTCTTATCCTCATCTTTGAATCAATACTCCATTGAATTTTACCACCAATAAATCTATTCCCTTGCTAGGATTTCCATCTATTCATTGGTTAACTTTTTATTCTCATCAAGGACATGATATCCATACCATCCTATATTAGTTTTTATTTAATACTTCCAATTCATCCTCCACATGATATCTATTAGGAAAATGGTGTCTCAACCTTGCAATAATAAAAAGGTTACTATTGATATTTGAATGATAGGAGTTTAGGGGCTTTCCCTTGACTATAAGAGGTTCAGGAGTAGTGCCTCTGACTTGGGGGTTGCAAGGGGTTCCCATCTTGGTCAAGGTTAGGGGTTTAGGGGGTAGCACGTCCTAGCAGGGGTTTTTGGGAACAATGCCTCCAAAACAATATTTCACTTATAATCTATCATTGTAAATCTTTATCATTTCTCATTAGGTCATAGATCTAATAGAGGATATTTTGAGCACTTTCTTTTCCCTAGAAGGAAACCCTATTTTATGGGGGCATTGTACTATGACTATGTATTGTGATGTGTTCAAAGAGTTTGATAGTTGTTGAGTTACCTTTGGATCTTCGTTGGCGATACTCCTATGACAATCTTACTTTGCAAGTATATAGTAATCTATTATTAATTTTTAATAATATATTGGGCAGCTTTTAGAGTGTGTGGTTTTTCTCCTAAAAGCGTTTTCCCCATGTAAATCACCATGTTGTGGTATCCATGTTAATTATATTTACTTTTGTTAAGTTTATGTAACTGTTGTAAAGATCTATAAAATATTTTGCATTACCTCATCTTAAGGTTAGTGTTGGAAGTTGTTTTTCTAATTAACTTCCTTACAAGTGGTATCAAAGCTCAATCACTATTGGTTTTAGTTGTGGGTTGTTGGGTTTTTTGAACTAATCCAATTTCAAGTGGGAGCTTATGCAGAAGATACTTTTTGATCTTGTTGTGCAGGAATTGTCAAATGGCAAGTTCATTAGGGAGATTAGAGGTAGAGAAATTTTCTGGAAGAAATTTTGAGATGTGCAAGATGAAGATGGAGGATCTGCTAATAGATCACAATCTATGGGATGTTGTTGATGTAAATGTCTCAAGACCTTCAAACCCTACTGCGACTTCTCAGTATGATGCTATGAACCATAAAGCCACGGGTCTAGTAGGTCATTCCTAATTTTAGGTCTAGTAGGTTATTCCCCAACCTATTTCATTAACAAATCTTTGTATTTGATATTCACTAGTGTCAAATTCAATGTATTTATTTTAACAAAAAAGATATGCATTGGTTAGGAAGCTTACGATTTATGGGGATTCACTTTGGACTAGTCGTTATTACCAACCCCTTTGGCACACATGATTTAGAATGCTTTCTAAATTCTCCTTTTTAGGTCTCTTTCTTCCAACTATTTCTACTAGGGTTTCATTTTTTATTGCCCCACTTCCTAAAAAGTGGTCACTCATTTCATCATAATTACATTCATATTCCTTGTCTTTCATTCATTTGTGAGTGCCAATTTACCCATATTTTCTCCAATATTCCTCATATTTTCTCCATTGTTTCTCCTCACATGAAAAGGTAAGGTGTTCTGCACATTTTTGGTCATGACATCCCTTATTTCCACCATTTTTTTGATGATAGAATGAAACTTAATGATATTCCCTTAGCTATCTAAAATAAATAGTTATGTGCAAATTAAGCTGCCTAATCACTCTTTGGCCTTTCGTTCAAGAGGTTTCAGCCAACAATTTATGTGCAAATTAAGAGAGAGAGAGAGAGAGAGAGAGAGAGAGAGAGAGAGAGAGAGAGAGAGAGAGAGAGAGAGAGAGAGAGAGAGAGAGAGAGAGAGTATGACTAGAATTGTGTTGCTATAGAGGTTTTTAGAGATTCAACATCTTTTGATAGGTAGTTAGAGACAATGAAAAGAGGGAAAAAAGATTTGTAAAAAAATACTAAATGGAATAAGGTAAAAAGTGTTTGATACTATGTGAGTAATATTTTACCTCTTGTCTTATAATTTGTTTCATTGACTATTCATATAATTGACAAAAAATATTGTTGTAGTTTCCTGGATGTTTATTTGAGTGTGGATACCCTTCTTTATTTTAGACTATTTTGAATCATGTTTATTTTTTGAGACTAAATTGTGGAAAAATGTAATTTAAAAGATTCAACTTATAGATTTTGAAGAAATAAACTACATTGGTTAAGTTGGTCTCCATCACAAAGAGGAAGAATACAATTTACATGATAGTACAAAACAACATTGATCTATAAATAAATTTACAAAGGATACAATGTAAATAAGAATGCATAAATTTTGAAAGAAAATACTTTTTGTGATTATTGATGAGAAAAGTTTATTATTACTATTTTATTTAATTTTTGTAGGTTTTTATGATGTAGAATTTTAGTACATAATTTAATTACTTTTGTGCTTTAATGATCACAAATTTGAAAGTCATTATGTTATATAATTTTTATTTATTTTTCAAATACTTTTAACTCAATTCTTAATACTTGTTCTTTCTTATACTAGATTGTAGACATTGTAGTGGCCCCTAAATTACATTGGTATGACATTTATTTCAAATTAAAAAATTTAAATTCCTACTTTCCTAGGATGAAATATTTGGATACAGTTCTACATAATATCATTTTTCATATAAAAATGTTTATTTTCTAAGTCTAGAGTTGCACATTCGAAGATATCATCCTAGGAAACTTTCATTAACATTTAATAATTTGAGAGTTCACATAAGATATTATCATCTCACATGAATTAAATCATATTAGTCATTCTTGTTAGCAGCAATCAAGAAGGAAGACTAAGAGGGGGGAGGGGGGGTGAATCAGTCTTCACCGAAATAAAAAACTTAACCACCAAAAAAAGATCTAATAAACAACAACAATAAGACATATAGTAAAATTGAAAGAACAACACACAACACCAAGATATTGACGTGGAAAAATCGGTAAAGGGAAAAACCATGGTGGGAACCTACCCACAGTAAGATGATACTTTGTAGTAGTATTGGAAAATATTACAATGGCGAATGCACATACATTCAAGCACATTTCTTAGAGCTCACTACTCAAATATAATGAATCAGAATGCTACAACCCTTAGGGAAGTCTCATTGACTTACAAAAAGATTCAGACTACAATCCGAAAGAAATGAACTGAAATAGTTGCATCTCCAAATACCTGATTACAATTCTGGTTAAGCACAGATGTCTGCCTTGCAACACCAAGATCTCCTCAAACTCAACACCGAAGGATAAATCACTTGTTCACATATACACCTCTTTGATAATGCAAACACAACAATGACACCCAAACTACATGATTATATCACCTATATATACAATTCATCAACCTTGATAACAAGGTCGACTAAAACCTCAACCCTCAATTACAAAATTACATCACATGATACAAAGATTGACCACAAGATCAATATAATGATTTACATAGCATAGCATGATCCTAGAATCAAATTCTCAAACACATAACTCCATCAGAAATCATGCCAAGATCAACCGCAACACGCTACACCACCAAAGATACTGCACAACACAAAAATCAATACGGGTTGATGAAAGTCACCAGAAACGCGCACAATAATCAATGCAAATCACCAAAACAAATAGGACATGATTAAGAAACACCAACAAGAACATTAGAATCATCCAGAATAGCTTCACCAACACCACTTTTCAAATCTTCATTGGTCAATGTCTGAAAGCTCAAGAACAAAACCAATCAACAACTATCATGAAAAAAGATAACTTGCGAAGCACCAAATCATGAACCATCTAAAATGAAGATACACAAGACCATCCCAAACAATATCGCAAAAGCTCAATACCAGATCTAATCACACTAGAATATACCAGAGGATATACTAAACTCTGCAAAACATTGACCAACAAACCAACACTACAAACTAGATCATAAGATCCTCTCGATTAACAATCACCGGAACAATACACAAGAATATGTTGACATCAATGAAAACAACATATCCTAGCAACAACAATTCATGAAAATATCTAACAATCTCTCCCTTTGGAATTGATGGCAACATATTGATGTGAAAAATAGTCAATGCAAAAGAAAGAACATATCACCAGCAAGCTCCAACAAACTCCCCCTAAGATCAGGACTTAGAAAGATTTTTTTCACACAATCTCTCTCCCCCTTTGACAACAATGCCGAATTTCAAAAAACCAAACTCACCAAAATAAAAACATGAATCTCTCTCCACAAAACACAGACTACTCCAACATAGGAGCAACACCAACTCACCAATCTGAATAAAAGATAAAGCTCTGAAATCCATCAGATTGATACAACTTATTGCACTTAGTTCTCATCAGGAGGGGTGGATACCCCTAACTTGTCTCTCAAGTAGATAAATGTATTTGTAGGCAAAGGTTTAGTGAAAATATCAACTATTTGTTCCTTTGCAGATACATACTCCAACTTCACCTTCTCTTCACTGACTTGCTCTCTCAAGTAATGATATTTGATTGACACATGTTTAGTCTTTGAATGTTGCACCATATTCTTCGACATGTTCATAGCACTGGAATTATCAGAGTATATAATAGTAGGCTCATCATAAATAACTCTGATATCCTTCAACATTTTCTTCATCCAAACTACTTGAGTGCAATTACTAGCAACAACAATGTACTCAGCTTCGCCGGTAGATAAAGACACTGAATCTTGTTTCTTGCTAGCCCATGAAACCAACTTCTTACCCAAAAAGAATGCTCCACCAATAATTCTCTTCTAGTCATAAACATCACCAGCCCAATCAACATCAGTATAGGCACAAAGCATGAAATCATCATTCCTAGGATACCATAATCCATAGTCCACGATTCCTTTCAGGTATCTGAATACCCTCTTCACTGCAGTGACATGACTCTCTTTTGGATCATCTTGATTTCTAGTAGCCATGCACATAGCATGCATAATGTCTGGTCTAGTCTAAGTAAGATACAACAATCCACCAACCATAGATCTGTACAAACTTTGATTAGCTTTTGGAGATTCATCATTTTTAGACAATTTACAATCAGTCCCCATAGGAGTTCCAACTAGTTTGGAGTCATCTAACCCAACCTTCTTCACCAAATCCTTCACATACTTAGTTTGAGAATGAATATACCTTTTCTAGTCTATGCAATCTACAAACCTAAGAAAAATTTCATTTCACCAATCATAGACATCTTAAATTCTTTTTGCATATCACCAACTAACTTCATGCTCAATTATCATCACCACCAAACATAATATCATCAACAAAGACTTCAACAATCAGGATGTTATCATTTTCAATCTTGAAGTACAAATTACTATTACGATCACCTTTAGTAAATCCTAATTTTAACAAGTATATGTCCAATCTAGCATACCAGGCTCTAGGGGCTTGTTTCAATCAATAAAGAGCTTTCTTAAACTTATATACCATGTCTCTGTCATTCGACAATGAACATCCATCAGGTTGTTCAATGTAAACTTCTTCCTCAAGATCACTATTCAAAAAGGCAGATTTGACATCCATTTGATATACCTTGAAATATTTATAAGCAGCATAAGCAAGCAATAGTCTAACAGCTTCAAGTCTGGAAACTGGGGCAAAATTCTCTTCATAATCAATTCCGTCTTGTTGTGAATACCCTTTGCAGACTAGTCTAGCTTTATTTCTAACAACTTCACCAGCTTCATTCAATTTATTTCTGAATACCGATTTAGTACCAATAACATTCTTATCCTGGGGTCTAGGCACAAGTTCTCAAGTGTTATTCTTTTCAATGTGATCTAGTTCTTCTTCCATAGCTGTCATCCAAATTTCATGTTTACATACTTCAGCAACATCTTTAGGTTCAACTTTAGAAATCAAATATACTTCTTCAACAACTAACCTTCTTCTAGTCACCACACCCTTATTCTTATCACCAATAAACTGATTTTCAGAATGATTCAATATTACATACCTCAATGTCTTTTGATTTTTCTGATTATCAAGTTCTTGCACTCCTTCACCAACAACATCTGGATTAACAGTCTCTACCTGATTATCCTTCTTAGGCTCTTCAGGTTGAATAGGCGTTAAAACAATATGTCAACCATCATCATAACCACATGCTCTGATCTCTTTCCCAAGGTTCTCATCCACCTTCACATTTACACTCTCTACAATCTTTCTTAGTCTCTTATTGTAGCACTAGTAGGCCTTTCTCTTAGTTGAATATCCCAAGAAACTACCTTCATCACTTCTAGAATCAAACTTTCCTATGTCTTCATCTTTCTTGATATAACATTTGCTACCAAATACTTTGAAATATCTCACAGTAGGAACATGACCAAACCATAATCATAAGGGGTCTTATCAGTATCTCCTTTGATGTGAACTTTGTTGAATGTGTAAACAAAAGTAGTAATATTGTCTCTTGAGTAAATCTTCAAAACATATCCCAAAACCACTATTCTACTTAATATAACATATTTTCACTTTTAAGGCCAAATTTGTCATCATGAAAGTGAAAATTACTCATCCACTAACCATGTATGGTTTAATTCTAACTCTTTAAGATTGGGGTTTCTCTCTGTGAGATTTTGCCAAGATCAAGAGAACAATGAAAGGTATAAAAGAGAGACAAAAGAATGACAAGAACAAAATGTATTCTCATCAATATGTAAATGATCAACTGGATTAACCAATACAATGAATATAGGCCTGCTTATATGGGCAAGGCCATATGGATGTACGAGCACACAATCATGACATGTGGCTCAATGAGAAACAAGGGTAGGTAAGAAATACTAGGGGTAGGTAAGAGAAATAATATAATATTGCACAAGAGGTGGATGACCCAATGAATGTAGAGTGTAACAACAAAATAAGACCACAAAAGGAGGAATTTCCCCTACAAGTTATATCCCTATGTGCACACTTTCCTAAGTGTCTCAAATCCAAACTACGAAGAGATGCATTATCCTAAGTTAACTTAAGTAAAGTGTAATAATATCCATAATGAATATTTATTTACACCAACACCCCCCCTTAAGTGCAACTTAGGGGAAAGAAGAATCAAGTCAAAAATGCAAGATGGGTCCCGGCTACTAGGCCATGATAGGTACCCATGTACAAAATGCAAATGCAAGCAAAACTATGCAAAGCAATCTCTCACAACTGGAGAAAGGGAGAAAACCCAGTGGGAAAAAACTCCCCCCCAAAAGAGAGATGAATGTACAAAAGACTCTCAAAGAAGAAGGACAAAACCTCAAAGAGGAAAAAGTCCCCCCCATAAGAGATGAAGGAGAAGTCAGTTGACCCCCTAATGACACATCCCGCACCCCCAAGAGAGCTCACAATTGCTGGAACTTACTCTCGATGAAAGGTTTGGTGAATATGTCTGCAACCTGCTCCGCTGTAGGACAATATTGCAAATCAATGACCTGCTCTCAGATATAGTGCATATGGATCTCAATGTGTTTGGTCTGCTGGTGCTGGACTGGTTTCTTTGAGATTGCAATAGCACTCTGATTGTTGCAATGTAGAACTATCGACCGTGGAGTGGTCAACCCAAACTCTATGAGAATCTGTTGAAGCCAAATGGTCTTAGTCACTGCGTTAACAGCTCCTCGATACTCAATCTCAATTGAAGAGAGAGCAATAGCATGCTGCTTCTTGCTCTGCCAACAAATGGGTCCTGAACCAAGGTGAAAACTGTAACCTGAAGTAGACTTACGATCATCAAGATCACCAGCCCAATCAGAGTCTGTGTAACCAACCAAGCGAAGTCCTATGCCTGTTGCATAGTGAATCCCATAGTGATGTGTACCCTAGATGTAATGAAGGATGTGTTTGGAAGATATCCAATGAAGCTCATGTGGTTCCTGCATGAAGCGGGAAACCATGCCAACTGAAAATGAAATATCAGGGCATGTGTGAGTCAAGTAGATGAGACTACCCACAAGATGACAATACAATGTGGCATCTACTGGTGGAGAAGAACACTAAGCCTCAAGCATGAATCCTAAAAGAAAGGGAGTCAGGGCAGGCTTACAACCAACCATATGAAAGTGTGCAAGTAGATCAAGAGAATACTTGGGCTGCGATAGTGTAATCCCAGAAGGTGATTGGGAAATCTCTATCCCGAGAAAGCAGTACAAAAGACCCAAGTCAGTCATAGAAAATCTGTAATGCAAAGCAGCTTTGACCCTGCTAATGATGGATGTGGTGCTCCCTATAATGATCAAATCATCAACATAGAGCACAAGTATTAAGTGAGAGTCATCCTATCACAAAATGTAGACATTCGGATCAAAATGACACTTGGTGAACACTACTGAGAGAAGAAAGAAATCCATCTTGGTGTACCAAGCCCCGGGGGCCTGCTTAAGGCCATAGAGAGATTTCCTTAGTTTGCAACCAAGGAAGTATCTTGGATGAAACCCCGTGGCTGCTCCATATAAATCTTCTCATCAAGATCACCATGAAGAAAATAACTCTTCACATCCATTTGATGTACAACCCAACCATGAGCTGCAACAATAGCAAGTATCAAGTGAATGGAGTTCATCTGGATACGGGTCCAAAGGTCTCAGTATAGTCAACACCTACCATCCGCTACAAACTTGGTTCAATAGATCCACTTACATCAAACCATCTTTCTCCCCTCAGGGAGATGGACTAGATCCCATGTGTTGTTCCTCATCAAGGAACTATACTCTTCCTCCATAGCTTGGTCCCACTCAGGAACCTCTGATGCTTCTCAAAATGTATGTGGATTGGAAGCAGTAGAAATGAATGCATGTGGAAGATCCTGATGCAGTGATCGAGTCCTCCGTGTATCTGAAGGATCCCCAACAAGAGAACTTGCAAACTCAAGTGTCTATCGAGCCCCACAAGGTCTAGGTGGAGGTGGAGAACAAGGCTCCTCAACTACAAGTGGACCCTACGAAGGTGTAACCGTGCGAGTCAGAGTTGAAGAAGTCTCATCATTTGAATCACTAGCATCACTATCCACAAGGAAAGCACTCCTCTCAATAAAAACCTCATGTGTCTCAAGATCCATCAATCTATATGCCATAATACCCTTAGGATATCCAACAAATATGCAAGGCTGACACTGAGGTTCTAATGCCTTGCGTTTCTGCAGAGTTATGCGAGCCCATGCTGGACACCCAAAGACCCTGAAATGTCTCACAATCGGTTTCCTACCAGCCCAAGCTTCAAAAGGAGTAATGCCTTGCAAAGATTTGTGAGGAACTCGATTTTGGATGTGTGTGGCACAATTGATAACCTCTGCCCAAAAGGCGAGATCAAGAGAACGTGCATGTATCATACAACTAGCCATTTCTTTGAGAGTTTTATTCTTGCATTTTGCAACTCCATTCTACAACTTTGTTCTATTGTGGAGTGTATGCAACAGAATGTTGAAGATCAATCCCCTCAAATATACAAAAATCCTCAAGTCTCTTGTTCACATATTCCCTTCCATTATCTGTACGAAGGATCTTGACCACTTTCCCAGATAGCTTCTCCACGTGAGTCTTGAAGTCCTGAAATCTATCAAATACTTCACTCTTATGAATGAGAAAGTAGACCCAAGTGAAGTGGGAGTAGCCATCAATGAAGGTGAGGACATAGCGGGCCTTGCTAAATGAAGGTGCTGGAAATGGACCTGCGACATCGTTGTGAACAAGTTGAAGAACTTCCAGAGCTCTCCAAGCTTTCCCCTTATCAAACTTCTCCTTGGGATTCTTGCCCATGGAACAACCTGAACATACACCCTCTGAAAAACTGATTTGAGGTAGACTTGTGACCATGTCTTTCATGTTGAGCTGGTGAAGATAGCGGTAGTTGAGGTGACCAAACCGCTCATGTCATAGCTTACTTTCAGAATTTGAATGAGTAAGCAAGGCCCTAGAAGGAGAACTTGGCACAAAGTGGGAGAATGAATAAAGCCTTCAGTTGTCATTGACTTGTCCCATTGCTACCAAGGCATCATCATCAAGTTCCTTTACCACAACTGAATCAGGTGTAAACTCAACCTTTTTCCCATGCCCATAGTGAGTGATTTGGTAGATAGAGAGAAGGTTTGTAGACAAGTTAGGAACATAAAAAACATTCTCAAATGCTCCATCATCCATGTCAACTGAACCTTTGCCTTCAACCTCTACTTGTGTATCATCACCTATGTAAATGTGAGGTACCTTAGATGGCTCCAATGAAGAAAACTACTCCTTTGTAGAACCCATGTGATAAGAGGCACCCGAGTCAAGTATCCAGTGTTGTGAAGAACCTGTTGTAGCCACAAATGCTTGCCCTTTTCCCTTAGACTGTGAGGAAGAGGAAAGAGATGAATCCTTCTTTGTGTAGGTGAATGACAAGTTGATGTTGTTTTTCTTAAGAAGATTTGTCGACTCATCAACTTGCTTGGTGTGGCATCGATGCTCATCATGAACATACTTCTTGCAATATGCACAAGTTAGTTTATCCTTCTTAGGTGGTGTCCCCTTCTTGGAAGAGGATGAAAAATAGCCTTGTGATGGAGAGGATGATTCTCCTTTTTCTTGTTGTGGCTTTGACTTAGATTGCTTCTTCTTCTTGTTGGAATCTTTGCCTTGACCTCCTTGATTCCCTTGATTAGCCACCAAAGCCTTGGACTAAGAATACTTGAGAAGCCCCATGTTCAAAAACTTATATTGCTCCATTATTAACATTTCTGTGAAAGCATCAAATGAAGGCATAACATAGGAACTCCCCACTATCAAACGATGAGTTTGGAAGCTACACACGAATGCTGCATATTCTGGTGCAAGCTTGTCCAATAAGTTGAATATCAACTGAGCATCCTTTTTGTCAATTCCACAATCCTTACGCTTTTCTCTTACCTCATTTGCTTTGGTGACATAATCTTGAATTGTAAAAAAACTCTTGGGATCCAAGTTGGTGAGCTCATTGTCAATCTTGTAACCTCTGATTTCATCAACTTGACCATACAATTTCTGAAACATATCCCAAGCATATTTGATTATAGTACACTTCTCAATATGAAAAATGAGGTCATCTGATACATACTTATGCAAATTTCCAAGAGCCATGCAATTCTTAGTGAGCCATTCTAATTGAGCATTAGGATCAGCCATAGGATTAGGTGGTGCTGTTATTATTCCATCCATGTAATGCGTGAAAGCTTTTTCCATTAATTTGCTCCATACTTTAATTTTCCATGATGCATAATTATGTGGAGTTAAAGGCGGAAATTTATGAGGACTCATTGCAACAAAAAATGAAAGATCACAAGGAAAGAGAAGAACAATCACACAAGAAACCCCCCCAAATTCACTCAATCAAAGAACCCCCCAAAAGTGATGATTTGACACTTTATACTTAGTGCGTGTACAATGGGCCACTTGCAAAAAATGACAAAGTGGACTTTTGATTTCAATTTTACAACTACCTCAATAAGGACAAAGGAGACTCAAACTAATAATGCAAGAGATCTAAACTAAGATCCAAGCAATTTACAAGTACCAAATAGGCCAAATAAGACCAATATCTGAAAGTACAATTTCCACTTAAAATCTCTAAAATTTGATCATAGATTATGAAAGTATATGAAAAACAACACCTAAAAAGGAGGTCGTATGAGCTCAAATGAAGCCTTTGAAGTTGCAAAATTGAGGATTGGACAGGTACAATTGAGAGAATCCAAAAATTATGAAACACCTGTGCATCAAAATCAAAAAATAACTACACCATTGCAAAGAGAACGAAAAATTAGCCCAAATAAAAAAAAAATTACACACAAAAAGGAGCAAAATTGAGCAAGTTATAGGCCTCCAAAGTTGACCCAAAAATCAAAACTGCTCAACAGAGAGGGGTCTAAAAATTTCCAAAATATTTTGATGTAGGCCGATGTCAGCAAAAAACTATGTTAAATTTGACGGCCGTATGACCGTGAAAATGGTCATCGCACCCCTAGACTAGGCTAACTGGGCTCCTGCATGGCACTATTGGGAGGTGGTTTCGGAGGTCGCCGAAAAACTGTTGATGGTCGTCGGAGATCTGCTTGTGGTGGCCAGAAATCGTCTTAAGGCTGCCACAGCGGGGGCTAATGAGTTTGCTGGAGCGACAGTCTAAAGACCGTCGAGGCTGATGAGTCGGCCGAAGCGGTGGTCGCAGGGCCCCCGAGGCCGGTGGCTGGGAGCTGCCGGAGCAGTGGTCGCAGACTTGCCGGGGCCAGTGGTGGGGAGCTGTCGGAGCGGCAGTCACAGGGCTGTCGAGGCCGGTGGCTGAGGACTACTGGAGCGGCGGTCGCAGGGCTGCTGGGAACGGTGGCGGAGGGCTGCCGGAGATCGGAAGGCACAGACTGTTGCGGGCAGGGTCGCTTGGCGGCGATCTGCACGACACCTGTACACTACAAAAAGGACAACTGGACTAGGGGTGGGGGGGTCTACGGATCCCCAAAAATATTTTTTTTTTCTTTTTTTTTGAAAAATAAAACCCCTTTCGCTCTTTTCAAATTTTTTTTTATTTTTTTATTTTAGAAAAAAAAAAATTCAAACTAGAAAAATTAATTTTCAAAAAAAAAAAAAATTTAAATCCAAAAATTTTGTACCGTACTACCCGAATTGGGCAAAAAATTCTTCCACACCCAAAAAATGATTTCCGCCAAAACAGGTCGAGTTTATACTCGATTTTTATGGAAATGGCCTCCTAGACGCAATGGTGAGGTCCAAAACGCTCTAAGATGCCTCCAAAAAATGCTTGTCCCTCAGATCCGAAAATAGAAGCCTTCCAAAATGTCTCCAAAAACCAATCAATGAAGCTCCAATGACTCTGATACCATGTGAGGTTTTGCCAAGGTCAAGGGCACAATGAAAAGTATAAAAGAGAGACAAAATAATGACAAGAACAAACTGTATTCTCATCAATATGCAAATGATCAACTGGATTAACCAATACAATGAATATAGGTTTTCTTATATAGGCAAGGCCATATGGATGTACGAGCACACAATCATGACATGTGGCTCAATGAGAAAGAAGGGTAGGTCAGAAATACTAGGGGTAGGTAGGAGAAATAATATAATATTCCACAAGAGGTGGATGATCCACCGCATGTGGAGTGTAATAGCAAAATAAGACCACAAAAGATGGAATTTCTCCTATAAGCTATATCCCTATGTGCACACTTCCCTAAGTGTCTCAAATCCAAACTACGAAGAGATGCATTATCCTAAGTTAACTTAAGTAAAGTGTAATAATATCCATAATGAATATTTATTTACACCAACACTCTCCTTCTACTCAAGATAAACTTGAATGTATGAGGGTATTCTTAGAGGTTTGAGTAAATAAATGGACAACTAAAAAATGTGATAGCTAAACCCAATTTATAAATTTGACTCCAAATACTATCAGTGAGCTAAGAGAAACTAGATACATTAATACTTATTTATATTTGATTATATTAGGATAAGGTGACACTAAAATTTCAATTCTAAGCAATCCATATGTCTCCATGTTCTTTGGAAAGAGTTCCCCCGGACATGTTGGAAAAATATTAAATATTTGTACTTTATGGCTATTTGTAATAGAAAATTCAAGAGTTGAAAATGAAGGGGTGATAAAGATGAATAAAAATGGTTAAAATACACTCCTTTACATTTCCATAATGACACATGAAGGTTCATGCATAAGGAAACCAAGTTTGGGAGGAGAAAAGATGTCCGTTTCGGGATCTTAATAGTCACTGCAAGCGCCAAAGCACTCAAAATGTGTAAAGATATTGGATTTGGGCTTGGTGCCCATGGGGAGTCACTTGGAGAGCCATTTATTATTTTATTATGTCCTTTGGATATTCATTATCCAAGGAATGGGTTTTTGCAAGTTCTTTCGACTCCTAGTCTTGGGAAAACAACAATGGTTTTTCCTCTCCCATTTGGCTATAAATTGGATCTAAGGCATAGTTGTTTATTCATAAGTTGGTCATTGTTTCCAACTAGTTCTAGGATCATTTGAATAAGTGTAGTTTAGTGTATTATTTTGATGTTCTCTCTTTTGAAGAATAATAATATACTTTTCCTCGTTCTTTGGTGGAGCTTTTTCTCGAAAATGGTTTCCCCACGTAAATCTAGTGTCTCTTTTGGGATAGTTGATTTTAAATTTATGTTAAATGGTGCAATCAAATGTTCATTTCAAATTTAGTTTCAGATTTGGTAATCTTTTCATATTTGTATTCACATAAGAAAGTTAATATTGCAAGCTTTCTTCACATTGTTTCTCAACAGATTACAACACCATTATAATGAGTGCTACATGGGGTCGAGATACATGACTCATAGGGTACACTATATTTCAATTTTCTAACAATTATTTCCTATTGTCTATGAAATAATGAACTACCTATTTAAGTTAATCTAATGAACTAGAATTATTACTTTAAGGATTTTTCCATTTTAATTGAACATTGATTGATTCAATATAATCCTATATCGATTCTTATAAATGGGTTGTAGATTCATAGATAACAAGGAGAAATTGTAGTGAAAAAAAGTTTATAAAATTTGATCAAAGCATGAAAATGCATAAAGGTTTGAGTTTCATAGATTTAAAACATAATTTAAAATCCATTACCAAGATCCACAAGTCCATATGTAAATACATTGTGATCATTAAAAATATAGTATAATTGATTTTAATTTTTTTTAAACATTTAGCAAATCAAATTTACACTCATAAAAAAAACTATGCTAAAATGAAACGTCTATCACATTCATGAATTCTCTTGAAAGTGTTCATATCTTAGAGACATGAGATTGTCAATAGTCTCTATAATATTCTCTTCTAACACTTCAATAAAATCCATTTACTTCTTGCAATTGAACTTCAATGATGGAAACCCCCGAAAGCTCTAAAACAAACTAAGTATGCTTGGAATAATCAATGACCAATCCTTCAAAATGCAACTCAAAAAAACTTTTAACCATGTTAGGATTCAACCATGATTGCATCATTATATTACTTCTAAAACAAAAGGTGTAGGTACATCCCTTCTCAAAATGGATGCCCAAGATGAAGAGATATACTAATAAATTTAATTAAAGTAGTTTAGTAGTGACCTACAATAATGACAAGTATGTGGGAGGTTAGAGAAGAAACACATCATTCTCATTTGATGCCTACAACATTTGAAATCACTATATTTTCTACATCGATTGTACATTTCCTTCTACATTAAACATTTGCATCCATTACCCATTTTATTAGTGCCCTTGAATTTTAGTGAACTTATATTATAGTGAACCTATATAAAACTCAAAACTTTTGGTGATTTGGATTCTTTGTGAACCATCGAAATAGTTCAAATATATCCAACATTCTCCTCCTTTCTTTATTTCTTTATTTTTCTATTCTTCTATTTTCTTTCTAGAGTGTTTAACTTTGGGTAAGCTTTCAACTTTAGATCTCCTTCAATATTTTACACTTGCTAATGACATGGTGAACTATATTAGACTTTTGCATTTTTTACAAACATAATAACATGTCATTCAACAACTTGTTGAACACATTGAACTTATTCCTTCCTCTTTTCTCACTTTTAGTAGGATCATGAACTAGTGAACTTGGTGACAATTATAAAATTCTCATTATTTGACCAAGTTCTTTTGTTAGGGTTTTAGGAGGTTTGAACTCACAAACTTTCTAATAGTTTACAACAAAGAAAGAAAGGTAAATAATTATACTTCACAACTTTTAGAGTTTTACAACTTAGATGATTGACTGATAGGAGAGAAAAAAAAAAAAAAAAAAAAAAAAGACATTTTAAACATAGGGGCTCATTTAGCATCCCTTAGATGGGTTATGAACAATGGATCAAATCATACTACAACACACAAAATGAAAGGGAATCTAGTAAAAAAGATATGATAAATTTGAGTCCTAACACAAGGTATAATTTTTATTATGGTTTATAGATCATAAATGTGCTATTTTCTAGAATCTACCATTGAGTGGTTATCATGTGGTTCAATATACTTATCCTCCTATCCCACTCAAGTGTTTTGCAAAAATCATCTATATTTGGTTTAGTTTTTACTCTATTCTTTTATTGAGCCATGTTTTTAATACCTAAATGCTTAATCTTATCAAATAGTTCTTATGTCATGTGCTTATCTCATGGTTAGATGTTATATTTTATGCTTAAATATTTTCTATGACAAAATTTTACTTATTAGTAGTTATTATGATGACATATTACATTTATGTATGGTTACATATTTCTTATCTAGCTCTATGTCTTGTATTGCTTACATTGGGGCCACCTTGTTTTGCATCCATTCACATTCCTATGCAATACAATCTTATTTTATTATTACATGTTCATCACATGATATTACTTATAACACTTGGTTGTATCTCTTTCTTCTCCCCTCCAATTTCTTTGGTCAAAGGGGCATGTGCATTACCACTAACATTTCTTTGATCAATATTAATAACTATGTTGACAACTTCATTCTTTTCATGTCTCTAAATGTTCATCATATCTTTGACATCATGTCTTTATAGGATTCATTCCCATCACAACTCAATTCTCTTAATGGTTTCATGTCACATTATAGCCTCGTGCTATTTTACAAGTTTCATGCCACACAATGTCATTCTTGTGGCTCTTACAACTTCATACACCATGTCTCGTTCCTTATTTTTTGTTTATTGAATTTGAGAAATAATTGTAATTGTCACACAACTTCATGCTTATTGTTCATTATTGAAGCATATAGGAATAAAAGAGATATGATCATCATTCTAATTAACATTAGCAAGGCACAATATACATATGCCCTAGTCATATATGTTGGTTTAGACATAGGACTATCTTCATAAATAGGTTCCAAAAAAGAGGACTTTAATCATTATTGTCAAATCCACAAAGTAAGGTTGATTTCATAGTGTGCTAAATTTATTTTGCAATAAGAAAGATCATTTTTATAATTCTTATTTAATATAAACTGATTATTTATATAAGTGTCATTTATTACAAATAGTCAACATCTTTTATTTACCAAAATAGCAATATTTTTCTCTTAATAAAATATTAATTAAAGAAAAATAATAAATCTTGCTTCAAGATTCAAATGTTCATTTGGATCTTTTCTTTTCACTCATAACTCATCCAAAAACACATATCTTATGTAAGTGCAGTACTATTACTTTTGTGAACTTTGATTTTTATATATGTTCATTAAAAATATTTTTGAATGAATAAAATATCTATAAATAATCACCCTCAAAATCTAAATAGAACTGCAGCCCAAAAGACAAAGACACAAAACAGAAATTTTTTAAAAACAATATACAAAAATTTTGTAAAAATTTCTTATCCATTATCGAACTGTGATTATATAAATTGATGAGTAAATGTTATACATCAAAAGAGTTCTGGCCGCAGCACCCTATTAAAAGACTGCTGCTGACACCACTTATTCATCTTCAACAAAACCTTTCCAAAGAAAAACATAATAAATAATAAATACTGTCATTTGGTGATGGCATAGATAGCATATATAACTCCAGGCAAGTAGCCCAATATTGTCAGCAGCAAACATATCCAGAACTCAACCTGTATCATCGATCAAATCCCCACAACACATTTTACTTATTAAATATCAAGTAAAGATGAAAGAAACCCTAAAAAGCATTTAGAGTTAGGGTTTTTTACATGGCAACCATATTTTAAGAAGACTCCCAAGGGAGGCAACAGTATGGCCAGCAAGATGTCAACGAAGTTTGCAGTGCCTTCCTTCATCATGAACTCTTGCTCCACAAGATTCTACGCAACAAAGATTAAAGAGGAAACACAAAAGTTGGTAATATCAAACATCCAAATGAGATCATTGGACTTTCATTTTGATCTTTGAATTCTTTTTTTCATTTTGATAATAGATCATAGAATGTAATCCGAAACATTAATACAAAATTTCTTTATACAATCTAATCCAGAAACATCTACATTAATATTAAACATCAAAATTTGTACGAGCTTGTTCAAGATAAAGAAAGAGAGCTCAGAGACATCAGAGACATTTGATACCTGTGCTTAAAATGAAATGAGAGATCCTTGTTTAATGTGGGAAAGATGAGTATATTGGATGCTTCGTTGGATGTTAGATGGACTTTGTGACCACCATTCCTCTTTACTGAACTCTGTGGGCTCCTTTACCACCTTCTGTGCAATGCACAACACATTCAATGTGTCGTTATGAATACCTTAAACCTTTTATTCCGGTGTGACCGTTATGTAACGATTAACGAACTTTTCCCCGTGTTTTTCCTTGAGATTTTTCAAGCGTTGCAACAACGGAAAGGATAATGTGGTGTGACAAACTGTGATTAGTGAATAGCTATAACTGAAAGCAGCGCTGTGGCGAAGAGAAAGTGTAGATTTGACAAGCGTGGAGGGCTATTCAACAAAATTGTAAGCTTGGAGAGATGGATAAGAAGTTGTATCAAGAACTTGATTTCAAATGTTTTTGGTAAAACTAGGGAAAGCTAACAAAAACCAGATTAGTTATCTAGGATAGATATTGGAGAAGAAAAGGAACCAATGGATGACGATTTCCTAGGAGCTATGTTTGCTGCAAATAGAAGAGATACCACAACACATGGAAAAGCTGCTTTAGTTTTTTACTATAAAGAATTTCTTAAAACTTACATTGGTATGAGAAAAATTGTTTTTGAGTCGAGCATCCTCTTTATAATGACAGATGGACACCTTTTAAAAAATGGGAAAATAAAAAGTTTTAAGAAGGGAGGTAATACATCATGAAACAAGTAATGTTAGAAGAAACACATGGAGAAGTTTGGAATCATGTAGGGACTTTGTTTTGCTTTCTTAGTGAGAATGTTTGCAAGATTGTTCATCAAGTTTTCACCAAGTCTCATTTCTAATTTTTAATATCAAGTGTTTACTAGCGATTATCTATAATTTTGTATTTAGAAGAAAATAATATTTAGAAAGTGACATATTACAAGATATATTTCAAAATCTACTTGATGCATACTTCAAAATCTACTTGAGACCTTAAAAAATATAACTTAGTTCTCTTGTTGTTGTTAGTTGGCTACCCTTTCTTTTGCTTTCTTAGTGAGAATGTTTGCAAGATTGTTCATCAAGTTTTCACCAAGTCTCATTTCTAATTTTTAATATCAAGTGTTTACTAGCGATTATCTATAATTTTGTATTTAGAAGAAAATAATATTTAGAAAGTGACATATTACAAGATATATTTCAAAATCTACTTGATGCATACTTCAAAATCTACTTGAGACCTTAAAAAATATAACTTAGTTCTCTTGTTGTTGTTAGTTGGCTACCCTTTCTTTTGCTTTCTTAGTGAGAATGTTTGCAAGATTGTTCATCAAGTTTTCACCAAGTCTCATTTCTAATTTTTAATATCAAGTGTTTACAAGCGATTATCTAGTTGGCTACCCTTTCTTTTGCTTTCTTAGTGAGAATCTACTTGGGACTTTGTTTTGCTTTCTTAGTGAGAATGTTTGCAAGATTGTTCATCAAGTTTTCACCAAGTCTCATTTCTAATTTTTAATATCAAGTGTTTACTAGCGATTATCTATAATTTTGTATTTAGAAGAAAATAATATTTAGAAAGTGACATATTACAAGATATATTTCAAAATCTACTTGATGCATACTTCAAAATCTACTTGAGACCTTAAAAAATATAACTTAGTTCTCTTGTTGTTGTTAGTTGGCTACCCTTTCTTTGTTTTTTGTTGATGGCAGTGTTTTGTATATAGGGTTTTGGATCCCTTCAAAACATGTTTAATCCTTAATCAAAAACTTAGTATGACACTTGAGGGGAACAAATAAGACCCAATAAATAAATTAAACAAAACGTAATGAGGAATAAGCATATCACATGAAAAGCACATATAACATATAGAAGAACGAAGCATGACATAGGAGAGAAAATATTGTATATGATATAGCACAAGAAAACTAGTGTCATAATGAAAGGAAAAAATGCAATATAAAGAAGAAAAGTTCAAGTTGTAATATAAAAGTATTATTTAAGAGAGATCATTTGTGTTGTATATTACCATTTATTACATGAATAAAGATATCAATTTATGTTGAATTATTAAGTGGATATATAATAGAGCCCATTTTATAAATTTTTGAGTTAATTACTAAATAATATACTCAATAGTACACTTAGAAACATGAGTGTTTTAATTTGTACCAAATATCTAACATTTAACATTAATGATCAACCCCACTCTTTAATTTTTCTATCAACACAAACATACTCGTGTTCTAGGAATATTACATGATAGCTTGACACATTTCAATCTTATTCAATAAATTTGTATCAAGTCTACATGCTTCACATAAAGTTAAGATTCTCACTTAAAAAATTCTCAAAGACATTTCTTGGCATTACATATCTTTGGATATGAGCTCCCTTTAGATATTCAAATCATTGTTTGTAAGTATAAAAGTTTGATAAATAGAAAGCCTAAATTTGTTAATATATTATAAAGAGTAGGTGTATTATACACTTTACAAACCTTAATATTTTAATATTATATTTTCTAATAAATTTAGGTCCTTTAAATGGGATAAACCCTTGGAGGAATGCATGATATCCTTTGGATGACACAAGTTGCCACAAGTAATACTGAGTATGACATTGAAGGTACATTCTACGAGTATTATTTTTCAAGACTTGCAAATAATTATATGCAAGACAATCTATTAGAAAAAAATTACATGTTAGTTTTGTATAGGAGCATCCAAGTGTAAGACCATTCTTAAGTCAACCAAAAAAATAGTTTATTTATTTTACAAGTATTTTCAATTTCTAGATGTTTTGTAATAAGGTGCATTAAGTTTGTAGCAACTTACTACATATTATTTTTTAGCTCCAAGATTTTTTTATTTTAATTTTTGATAAAAGTGGATGAACCACTGAAATTATATTAAATCTTTATATTTTTTACATGGTGTCTGGTTCAACGAGCACTGAAGGGAAAGAACCAGTAAGAAAACCCTTTATATAACAACAAAAATATTTAAACTTAAATAAGTTATGTGACAACTATAACCTATAAAAATTGTATACCCTTACAACTTCATGTTCTATTAGCCTTAAAATTGTATGCTAGGAGAAAGAGAGAGGGAGACCAGGATAGTACGAGAGAAGGGATGGAGATATAAATACTAGAGGTAGAGAGTGTGAGGGGGAGAGAGAGAGGGGTTTAGAGATGGATGAGGAGAGAGACAGAGAGAGGGGAGATAGAGGAAGATGCATATATAATATAATATTAAATAATATTACATATATTAATATCATAAATTATATTATTTTCCATATATTTCGGGTACGTGCACCAAGATGGGAGACCAAAAGGGATCTTAAGATGCCACTTTATTTTTTGAAATTAGGATAGTCTAAACTTTGACGAGAAATTGAAGATAGCTACACTCAAAATTTGAAGATGTAATAAGAACAAGAGTTGTAGTGCTCCAAATCTACTTTCTAAACTACTAGTTTTTTGTTTTTTTAATGGTGGAGATTAAGGTTTTCAAAAAGGGGCACCACGTTTGTTGGTCATGTTTTTCTTAGAAAAATATTACATAACATCAAATGTGGTACCCCTAAAATGTTAACTTTTTTTAGAATTTTTAAAATTGCTTCAATGAGAAACTAGCTAACACCATGTAGCTTATGCGAAATTTTTTGGCTAATTTTTTAAGGATATCTGATTTTTTACTAATTTTCAAAGTGGACACACCTTGAAAAATAGAAATTTCAATGTGATCCCCCCTAATGTTTTTGAAAAATAATCAAAAATCAATGTTTTTTCAATACGTGTAGAATGGACTAGTCTAGTTTCTTAAAATGTATTTTGTTTTCAACAATTCAATGAATCGTCCCCAACATAGCACATGTTGGTTTTTCACAAAAATGGACACACTAGAAAAGAAATTAGAGATCAAAACAATATAATCAAAATTTGAAATAAAAAATATATGGTTAGATAGCTAAGAGAGAGCTTAACATCATCGTGATATTTTTTTTGTTTGCATTGAAACACAGGAAAACCTAATGGAGAGGTTGAACAAAAATGTGAGGATTTTTTTCATGTTAGGCCCAAAATGGTCATCCACGCCTTTGGGTTGGATGACCAAGAAAAATCCAAGCCAAAGGCTTGGTGTTTCGCAATGCAACCCATTTGTTATGTGCCAAATATGGCGAGCAACAAATTCGAATTGAATTTTCTTTTGTCTTTCTCTCTTTCTCCCCCAAACTCTAGACATAATTCTCTCTCCATCTCTTCTCTCTCTCACTTCTTTCTACTCGCTATAGGTCTATCCCACCCTCTCTCCCTCTCTTATTGTTTCTCTCTATTCGAGCTCTATCATCACATATCCCTCCCACCCTTTCTCTCCTCATCTCTAGGCCTCTACTTCCATACCTCTTTACCTTAGTACCTCTCCCTCCTTATGGAATTACCCGCATTCTCTCTCCCCCCTCTATCTCTACCCCTAGGTATCTCACCCCTCTCTTCCTAAGATCGAGGTATCTCACCCCTAGGTAATATTCTCATGTTTGTAGAATTGAAATGTTCATTATGAGTTTTTTGTTTAGATTTGATAATATATGCTTATTCTTTTCAATATTTTTATTACTCCTATCAGATTTACACATGATACAACCATTTGAATGAGAGCAATCTTTAATTGCGTACGATTGAAAAACAATACTTAATATACAAAACCTCCATTGATTATTTCACAATAAATGATTTCTTGGACAGGCAAGCAATTATCTTCACAAGAAAGTGCAATATTTTTTAATGGTTTCTATATGTATCCAAAGGATAAATTTGAAACATTGGTAAAAAATTTCATTAAGAATAGGTGCTTAATGTAGGATTTAAGTAATTCATATAGGACATGTGATCATTGTGTGTTTGTGTACCCATATGCATGATTTATAATTTGTAGTATCAATTTGTGTGTTTGTTACACATATGCATGAAAAATGAAAGAACGTGACATAATTTACAATCGGTAATATCAATTCTCGAATCTTAACATGCATTCTATTGTCTTTATGTGTTTTGTGCTTGTAACATTGTCACTTAGTTCAATTATAATGCCTTTTCAAATTTTTTTATTTTTTATTTTTATATTTGTTTTCATGACTTTATGATTATTTTAGTACATGTTCAAAGTTAATATGTCATACAAATCAAAGATTAGCAATTTGAACAATAATGAAATGGACTATGAACCATAAGTAAATTAAATCATAATTGCTTAAATTGTCAATATAATAAATGCATGGTAATAAGTACTCAAAATTGGAATCAATATTATCTTCTTTTTTCATCATTAGATTAGTAGCAACTTTATTGTTGGGTGTATGCACGAAGTTGTGGTACCAAAAATGTCACACTTTAAAATAAAAATTGAAAATGGCATAATGCGCGCACCCTATAATGTACACGCCTTATAATGTGCGCACATTATAGGGTGCATGCATTGTTTTCTTTTTTTCTATCAAAACCCCGTTGCCCGCATTTTGGGCATCATTTTTCTTTGCCAGGCCCACGTTTTGGTGATTTTATGTGCCTTTGTGTTGCACTCACCCTTTGTAGAAGCAAGATATTGGGCCTCAATTTGTCCATTTCTCATCAAAATGCTGCCACAATGTCGAAGAGCTGGAGGAGGTATGTATTTTTGTTTTCTTATTGTCAAATTTTTATTAATTTGAAGATTAAACTAGGTTTCTTGATTTAAATTTATTTTAATTGTCAGGAATTGAGATTGCACAAGAAAATGTTGAAAACACTCAATCACCTACTCATGAAGACTATAATGAAGAACAAGCACATCAAGAACCTCCTTCACTCCCTAGACATCCCATAGGTACACAATAAAACCTATTAGGGAAAATAGAAAATAGCCAGAAAGAGCTTGAAGATTTAATTACAAGGCTAAAAGATCCCACTAGATCAAACTCCCATAGGACAAACCTTGCCAATTCTTTGCAGTCTATTGTATGTCTCACATACAATCAGTGACTGGGCAAATCAATTATTGGTCCAATAAAAAGGAAGAACACAAACAATTTTATGCTGACAAATTATCATATGCGACAGCGAAGAAAAAGAAAATTAACAAATTTGACTTGCGTGCCCTTTTTACGAACCCCTGAACGAATCAACCTTTACGCCCTGGATGAAGGACGTTCCCTATCTATTGGTGTCACCATGAAGGGATTAAGAATAATTTTTGGGATAGGTGGTGGATGGTATTTGATCAACTCCCATACAATAATCATGAGGTACCCCAATACTTTTTGAGGAAACTGTACTGTGAGTTTGTCCTTAATGAGATCCCAAACTATTTTGATTTTCTAGATTTCCAAGGTAGAGGTGGTGGCTCCTCACATGATAGAGTGGGTGCACAGCGTGACCCAAATCTGCCACCAAGACCCTTGGCCAGACCTATGTTGGAGCATGTCATTACACCTTTCATTGTGAAGGATAGTGTTGAGGTCGAAACTCTAGACTCCATTAGCTCACTCACTCAGACCCTTATATAGTATGCCAGGCCTCTAGTAGAGGGTGATGTAGATGATTCTTCTAGGCATCGAGTTCCAGATCATTTTTGTTGATCTTGTGGTTCTCTTTGCACTTATGATCCTAGTAGCAGTGAGCATGCACGTGCACAAGCATATTTTGCTACAGAGAACAGTGTCATGATAGTATCCCTTCTGGATGAAACATTTGGCATTGATACCCAGGTGAATTTCATTATAAGTTCATTTCATTCTTTTTATTAAATTTTATACAAAAATTTTAGAATATATCTAAATTAGTAAATGATTTTAATAATAAATCAAGGTCAAAGTGTTGACAATACTAGCAACATTCCCACAACACCCTTTTTCATGACTTTGTCAACTCCACAGGTATACAACGAGTGAAGAAATATAATTATTATATGTGAATAGTTGAAGGGCTATCCCACATTAATGGTTCCCACTTTTGCCAACGAAGAATATTAGCAGAGGTGGAGAATTTTTGGGGGGGGAGGTTCGAACGAACTAGGGGTGTTCGAGCAAGCCCCCCCTCAAGGTTCAATTGAACCCACCATCGGACACAGGTTCGATCGAACCCCAGGTGGGTTTGTGGGTTCGATCAAACCCCCTTTTAAATTATTTTTTAAAAAACTTGTATAAAAACCGAAAACGATAGTTAAATTGTCATTTTCAAATTTGTATTTTTCTGTGTCCAAAGGGGGTTAGAGAGAACCCGACGTCAGCACCATGTCACGGTGCCTTGTTTGCAGTAGCCAATGCATCTCACCTTTCAGCTTTCGACATACATTATTTCAGGTGCACAAAATAACCTTTTTTTTGTTTAATAATGGTTTTTTAATTAAATTTATTTAAAAATTAATAAATCATTTGTTTGTTAATTTATTTTTTTAATTAAATAATTTTATATTTATTGTCTTTCAACATTTTAGAAAAACGTTTGAAAATTTATTGTTTTGATTTAATGTCAATTTGTTTTTAAAATTAAATAACTGTATATGTATTTTTTTTCAACTTTTTAAAAAAATGTTCTGAAAAACTTATAAAACTAAGGTAGTAAATTAGAACTTAGAAAAAAATTAGCAAAAAAAAAAATTAGAAAAATGTTACAAATCTACATATAATAAATTAAAACGTTAGAAAACTTAATAAATTTAAATTTTAAAAAACATTATAAAACTTAGATAACAAATTTAAACAAATTAGACAAAATAAATCCTCTACAATGTGACCCCTTTTCACATCCTATTACACACACAACATGGCCCATTAGGACCCCTTAAGACCACATATGCCCCTGATGACACTATACATCCCCTTATGACCATAAAGGATCACATAGTGGACCCTAAGGGGTAATATGTGGTCCTAAGGGGTCGCACATGTGTTCTAACACATGCGTGACCCCTTATAAAAGCCTAGTGTGTACGACATACCCCTTAGTCCATTACATAGTGTCCTAAGGGGTCATATGTGGTCCTAAGGGGTCACACATGTGTTAACAAATGTGTGACCCTTAGGACCACAAATGACCATTTATAACATCCTAGTGTGTACAACATACCCCTTAGGATCACATATGACCCCTTATAAAATCCTAGTGTGAACGACATACCCCTTAGTCCATCACATAGTGTCCTAAGGGGTCATATGTGGTCCTAAGGGGTCACGCATGCGTTAACACATGTGTGACCCATTAGGAGAACATATGACCCCTTATAACATCCTATTGTATACAACATGTACCCCTTAGGATCACATAGCATCCTAGAAGGGGTCATATGTGGTCATAAGGGGTCATGCACATGTGTGTTCTAACACTGTACATGTGTGACCTCTTAGGACCACATATGGCCCCTTATAACTTCTTAGTATCTACAACATATGATCCCTTAAGATCACATGTACAATGTCCTAAGGGGTTGAATATGTGGTCCTAAGGCATCACACATGTGTTCTAACACATGTGTGACCCCTTAGGACCACATATGACCCCTTATAACATCCTAGTGTACATACGACATTCCCCTTAGGATCACATAGTGTCCTAAGGGGTCATATGTAGTCCTAAGAGCTCACGCGTGTGTTCTAACAAATGCATGACCCCTTAGGACCACATAGTATCCTAAGGGGTCATATGTGGTCCTAAGAGGTCACGTGTGTATTCTAACACACATGTGTGACCCCTTAGAACCACATATGACCCCTTATTAAATCCTAGTGTGTACAACATATCGATCCCTTAAGATCACATACATTAGTGTCCTAAGGGGTCAATAATATGTGCTCTTAAGTGGTCATGCATGTGTTCTAACACATGTGTGACCCCTTATAAAATCCTAGTGTGAATGACATACCCCTTAGTTCATCACATAGTGTCCTAGAAGGGGTCATATATGGTCATAAGGGGTCATGCATGTATCTATCTTATTAAAACTACATAGATGTGTCTATGCAAGCTGACTGATTATGATGATTAATGCTATATATGATATCTATCTATATTATACAAGCAGTTAGTCATAATTACCAAATAAAACCTTGATTGTGATGATTGATGTTTTGTGGGGATTGGTAGGTGCAAGCTTGAGTCGTGATAGTTATATATAGTTTAAAGTGGACAATAGTTTGTCTCAGTAGGGAACCATCCCTATTTTTTTATGATTTGAAAAAATAGGGGAGGTTTAGTCTAAGTTGGAGGGCTTTAATATATGCCTAAAATCCCCAGAGCTTGAACCACCCTCTATATTTGAATTGAATCATAATAGTGTGTCCTACTAGTGGTCCAACTTATTTTATTTTATTTTTAAATCTTCACATGAGTAAAAAGTGTATGATGTTGTATCAAAGAAGGAGAAGTTTGATCTAAGCCTGGGGGGTTATATATAACCACCCTTTGTGGAGCCCTCAACATAGTCATCTATGGTTCCATCCACATACTAATAAAATATGTTAGTTTGCTTCATATTTTCTAGGGCCAAACAAAATCATAGATAATCAAGTACAAGTATGCAACTAGGTTAGTGCTAGCTTTCTAAAAAGTATAATTTGTATGTTTTCTAATATATTACAGATTTAATAATTTTATAATCATATGCCCATTACAAAAAAACAATGACCTCTATTGTTTTGAGATATGGAGTTAAATAACAAAAAATGTCAAAAACATTAGAGAAGTTACATTCCATTTTGTATCAATGCCCATGTTTTAGTGAACAAAAAAATTAATTTTGATATACACAAAAATATTTATACGTTACAATAAAATATAGGTCTAATTTTTTTTGTTATTGACAAGTATAAAAATTATATATCATGTTCTTGAATTTTTTATGTATTTGATTTAAATTACAAATTTATATGTTTTAATTTAGTAAAGTTGTATGTATATATCTTTAATGATCTTTCTCTCTCTCTCTGAAATTAATGTTAGATCTCTCTAGATGTCATGATTTAAATGATCTCCCTCTCTCTCTCAAATTAATGTTTTAATAATTTAAAATGTATGTATGCGATCTATATAGATAAATTTATATATGTTTTAATTTAGTACATGATGTATATATATCTTTAATGATCTCTCTCTCTCTCTATCATGAAAATGATCTCCCTCTCTCTCTCATTAATGTTTTAATAATTTAAAATGTATATATATATATATATATTATGCGAGAACTTCATATGTGTACATTTAATTTGTAATGAGCTCAAGATTAATGATATATCTCTCTCTCTCTCTAGAATTTAACTGATTTTAATTTTAAATGTTTTAAATTGAATGCACTTCATGTGTGTGTTCTTACGTATTTATTTTAACTTTATGACCTACCTAGATAGATGGCATCCTAGGATCCACCTGCACAGGCTCCTGATCAGGAGCCACACATTGATGACATAGATCCTCCACACTAGGATCCCCCCTTGCCAGATATTGGTACCATTTTCTAGTACAGTGATCATGAGCTACATAGGTTGAGGGTCATATTAGATCGTACTGATGGCATGTACAAGAGTACATGCAAATCCATTTTTCATAGTTTGCAAACATTGAGGGACCGTTTAGTTTCTCACACCTCATTCTCACCTAAGGTTATAGATGATATTTATAGACAGTTGAGGATTGAGGTGAGGGGTCCTAATTATTTTGCTAATGTGGTGACAGTGGTCTTGAAGGAGACCATTAAGGAGATATGTTTTCCACAGTATCAAGAGAAGAGTAAGGTGAGAGGATATCACGTCACGAGATGTATCGATCCTTAGGTTGCATCATTGATTTACTCACTCTTCTTAATTGCCCATGGTCATTATCCTATTAACCACTAGATATCGTTATACTTTGCACAACAGGTATTTGCTGAGGTTCATTGTCAGATGAAACCAAACTACCTTGATATTATAGCATATTGTGGATAGGGGAGGGGTAGTATTGCTGATAGAGATGCATATCGTAGGCCTGATAGAGCTCCGCCTAGACACAGGGACCTTGTTGGCGAGAGATTTTTGGCAATAGTCCCAGCCCTCGCCCCCATAGCAAATCATGTTGTGATTGCTTCTCAGAGAGAATCAATTGATAGGATTGGACAAAATGCATCAGCAACAGCCACCATATCATCTGACAGGCTGGGAAGATATATGATGAGCCGACCATGTTCGAGATCATCCATAGATCATGTATCTTCTAGTCACAGGGTGGCTTCAGATTGAGATGATCAGTATATTATTGTTGGCATCCCCTTCCCAGATGAGGTAGCGACTATAGTAGCAAGTGGTAGACATGTACAGATGTCGCAGTTTTAGCCAAGGACCTGCTACATTCTTACCGTTTTATTTCATCTCGACTTGGGATACCATTGGCTGTTGTTAGAGAGGAGATTCTCAGAGACAGTTAGGATACCGCTGCATCAACGCATACCCCGAGGTAGTCAGAACATTCTCATCACTCTACGCATGCTTCGAACATTGACCCACCTATAGATCACTTTGTTGCTACAGAGGAGGAGATACGAGTTGATCAAGTCCATATCAAAGATGGGGGATTGGATTCATTTGAGGAGCAGTTGCGAGGTTTGAGCCATACTGGGTTTATGGATATTCTACTACAATCAAACACCTCAGCCACGATGCCTAATCATCTAGTTAGCCCCTTACACTCCTAAATCATGCGTACAACCAGAGAGAGATATGCAGGCACAAGTGATGTTGTTGATATGATCATAGCACATGATCAGACTATACAACCTACTCCTGATACACTGGTATGTACATGTGCATTTAAATTTTTACAAGATATATATGTTGTAATGTACATGATAAATCTATATATACATCATTTAATAAATAATAGAAGTTAATTTGTATCATTCAAATTGATCTTGGACTAATCCTTAAATACATACATATATATGTATATGTATAACAGTTAGCTCATGTCACTCCTAGCTTGAGCTCTGAGCATGTGCATAGGAGAGATTCTTTTGATGCTACACAGGTTGTTAGTGGATGGGTTAGTTATAGTTTTTTGTATATATGTACATGTATGTATGTGCGTTACAATTTATATTTTAATTTAAATTTAACTAGTCGGATTTGATTATTTTTAAAAATATGCACATATGTATATATGTGTCTAGAGATCTATATTTAATATTTAAATAAATTCTACTTTTGTAGGGGTCTATTGGACATCCAGACTCTCCCTCAGATGGTCATTTTGTTTGTGGTCGGCATGTTTCATGTTGATTTGTTGGACTTTATAGCTCATTTGTTTATCTTTTTATATACATGTACATTTTAGACTTTAATATTATATATTCATGCATGTATGAAGTTTAGACTAGATTATACTTTATACAGTTTGTGTTTGATCTTGGATTATATATCATGTGCATGTATGGTTAGATTATACTTTATGTATGTATAGTTTGTACATTTGATCCTGGATTATATATCCCATCATTTGTATTTAGATTATATATGATCATTCACACATGTTCTCTAAAAATTTCAAATTTATATATATCTATGATTGAATTTATGTACATTTAGATAGATTAAAAAAAGATTGATCATGTTTATAATTTAAATTTAAATTTTAAATTTTAAATTTTACTACATGTAACATGTATATGTAGATATGCATTAATTTAAAAGAATTTGTGAGCAATATATATCCACTCCACTATGCAAGTCATGAACAATATAAAAATCACACTTGTTCATATCAAATGAACAAACTCAAGTTAATGAACATATTCAATAATTTAAATTCTAGGTGTACTAAATAGTTCACACCATATACTTCTAGGTACATACTAAATAGTTCACAACACGTCACTTAGTGGTTCAGACTGCTCTTCAATTATTACACACACATGTCCTAATTTAATATCAAATTTACATGTATACATTCTAATTTAATATGCATTTTTAATTAAATTTACACATACATGCATTTTTAATTAAATAAATACATGTCCTAATTTACTTTACATACATGCTAAATTATTTAAATAACAACTTACAAATTACATATGTGCATACATGCATTTAGAATTAGATAGACTATACATCCTAATCAAGTGCATACATCGGGCCTTAACATATTTTCAACTCATCCACATGTCCCAATTTACTTTACATACGTGCATGTAAGTATTATTTAACATACATACATTAACTTCATACATCCTAATTTAATATAATTGAAGATTTCATATTTAACTAAACAATATATGGTCCACATAAGCCATATATATATATCAAATATTAAATTCAAACACTTTAATATACATAAATAATAATTTATCCAAGTTTCAAAACAAGTTAAGTTCTAATTTATCAAGTATTAATCCAATTCATGGGTTGAACCACATGTACTTTGGTTTACTAAATTATAGTTCATACCACATCAAGTGGTTCAGACCACTCTTCAATAACACTTAATATTTTCTCATGATCTTCACTATCTAGTCTCCACTTTTGAGACCGCCCGCGATGTGGAACTGTATGAAGAATTAGGCCAACAACAATGACCAAGTGGCTATACTTATATACCTTGTTGTCAATTTGGTATTCAATGAAATGAATCCCATGTTGAACAATTTTAACTTGTTTGAAATATGTCCCTTGCGCTACAACTGAACCTGCATGTACATGTATATAAGAACTGAGAAATTAAAAATTTGCACGTAAGAGATCTATGTACATATAAAAATGAAAACATGTGCAGATGTGTGCATGTTTAAAATAAATTTATTTAAAATAATTTAAACATAAATTGCATCAGTTCAAACCTGTGGGAAAGGACATTCCATCGCTCATTTTACATTTTATTAACTTCTTTCTCTCTTCTGTGCAATGCAATAAATAATAACTAACACCTTCTATATTTCCATTTTCTGCTATGACTGCAAAAATATCTCCTACAATTTGAAACAAGTTAAATAAATTTAAAACATCATTTACTCGATTTAAAACTTATATATAATTTATTTACATGTACACAACATTTTTTAAGGAAATAAATATATATATATATATATAATTTAAATATATGTGCACACATCATATACCTTTTTTAATCAATCCTGAAATATGATCATAATCACTAGAAATCAAAGGAATGTCTTCAAAGATTTCATCCTCATTTGAATCCTCATATGTGTCAGAAACATCTAGTGGCACCAATTTCCATTCACTGACATATCCAAGCTCTTGGTTCTTGCAATCAACATAGTTTTCCAAAATGCAATCAGAACAAAAACATGAATAATCCCTAGTGTACAATGTCCATGGGCGATTATTTGTACTCATGACACAATGCAAAGATCTTGTCCTCTCCACGCTCTTGCATCCATGCATTGATCTTCTATCCACATCTAAAAAATGTACATGTGTACATGAACATACATGTAGATCAAGTTGTTAAATTAAAACATTTGAACTAGGAACATTTTTAAAAAAATTAAAAACATTTAAATAAAACACTAAAAGAGAACACGTACCGGTTATCTCCCAAAACACTCTATATGGAATGGGTTTGTATGTTCTCGATGATGATTCACCAGGACAATTAGGTTGCTCAATGTGTTTCTTACACCATTCAACAACATCATGTGCACCATCTATACGATCTGCTGTATAATTTATTTGATGCTTTCTTAGAGCACGTTTGATTCGAGCTCCTGCACCATCATGTTCAGCCTTTCCATGACCACTCTAAAAAAAAATCCAAACATGTGGTATTTTGTCATTTCATGATATCTACATAGTGCATAAAATGGCCTCAAAAATATGAATTGTGCCACACATCCATCAGACCAAACAAAATGTTTAACTATTGGTATGCCTCTATCTTTCAAATATTCAAAAAACTTCTTAAAGAAATGTTGTACAAAAAGTTTGTCATGCTCCTTATCATCACTGATATAGAAGTGGTACTCTTTCTTAATGACACAATTTTCAAATATACTATCAAAACCATCCAAATCCATCTGTACATGTCGATAACACACATGCACCATAATAGTGATTTTCTTTGAAAAGTAATACTCTGATTGAATCTCTTTTTGATGTGCAAAAGAGTAATTTTCTATGAAGTCCAATATGGATAGAATAGTTCCAAGTGGGAAAGTGTCTCTTAATATTTTAAATTGTTCTGCTTGCCACTTGGTAAAAAAGCCATGGCATATGTATGGTTTTATCAACTTACAAAAAATTTCCATAAATGTTCCAATAGGCATTTCCTCTTCTACATAATCTAACCTTGTAGATTCCTTTCCACTTTTTGTTTCAATTTTTTTGTACTTGTAACTCTTGCAATTTACCATCTTCCCCATGTCAGTATCTTCATCTCTCAAAGGCAATTCAGCCAACTCCTTGCATGTTCCACAAATTCCTTTTATGCAATTTATTTGACCGATTGCATTATCATCTGATTTATCACATAATATGGATGCTATGAATTGACTTATTCATTTAGGAGGAGTTTTTTCATAACCATCACTATCTTCTCTAATCTTTCGAAACACCTGATAGTACAGATCACATTCAATGTGATAACGACAACAACAAGTTTCAAAGACTTTGTTTACCTTCACATAATATGGCTTTAACCATTCAAACATGGTTTGTCCAATCTTTATATGAGGGTTTGTTTTAGTAAACAACACATACAATTCATGTTTTGTTGTTTCTAACCAATGTTTTACATGGAGATCATAATGATCAAGGCCAGTCCTTTGCTTGATAACATCTCTACTGTTTGATGAAGGACGAGTATTATCATTACAAAAACTTGTCACAAAGTTCCTAACAACATCTTCAATTCTATTAGAACGAGGAGCTCTACACATAATTTCTCAATTCCTTTCTGAGGTAGTATCATCCAAACTCTTTCTCCTTTTAACATATTTTGATATTGTCCTTCTACTAAAACCAAACTCAGATGACAGTGAAGAGATTTGTCTTTTTTGAGTCAATCTTTAATTTACTAAAGATGTCAACATCACTCTTCTTGAAATGGTCTTATCTATTGTTCAAGATTTTTTACCAATGTTCACCAAACTTTCTTAACATTACCAACAATAGATTTTTGTAGCTGATAAATTTTCCTCTTTTGACTTATTGTATATATACCCAACAATTTTAGTGGATCTATTAAGTATTTATGAGTAAGTGCAATTGATAACAATTGAGATTTCTCTAGTGTAGTATCAAGATTTTAGAAATGAGACATTATTTCTTTTTCACTTTTTTTCATTGACCTCCTTTTAGTATGTTTAGGTTCTTCACTGAGACATTTCAACTCATCCACATCCATTTCAAGTAAATGATCTAAATTTTTATAAGAAAAATTTCTCTTCACCTGTTTAGCTAGATCCACAATATGCTCATCTATACCGGTGGTAGGAGGTAAGGAGCCTAACCCCTCTCCTTCAACCTCCATTGGTTCAACTTGGGAAAGCTCCTCCCTATTTTCATCAACTATATTGTGTTCTTCAATAGGTTCATTTCCCTCGACTCTCGCTTCAAAACTCCCTTCTTCTTGAGCCCATTCTACACATAATTTAAGATGACAGAGAATATTTTTAATGCAATGAAATTCAAAGTTTAATTTGAAACCAAATTTTCAAGACATTTAGTAAGACCTAAAAATTATGTCATAATAGGTGGACTATTATGTCATATTTAAGACCTATTATTGCATAATAGACCTCCTAATATCGCATGTAATAGGTCCTAATATGATTTGCATAATGTAGGTCTTAAGGGGACTCTTGAGTATAATGTGAAATGTTTTTGCATACATCAAGTCATATAAATAGAACCTATTATGACATAATATGTTCTAAATTTATGTCACATTTAAGACCTATAATCACATAATAAGTCCTAATATCACATAATAGGCCTTATTATTACTTAATATGACCACGTATGCAAAAACATTTCACATTAATATACTTGACTCCCCTTAAGACAGATATATTATGTGATATTAAAGGACCTATCACATGAAATTAAGTAGGTCTTAAATATGATATAAGTTAGAACCTAAATTATGACATAATAGGTCTTATTAGTTTTATGACTTAATAAATGACCACATATGCAAAAACATTTCACATTATACTTGACTCCCCTTAAGATCTATATTATGCAAATATTAGGACCTATTATGTATGTGATATTAGGACCTAAATTATGTGATAATAGGTCATTAATTTATCACATGTACATAATAGGCCCTAATATATATCATAAATATAGGTCTTAAGGCCTGGACTCAAGTATATAGTGTGAAATTTTTTTTCATACGTGATCATGTTATTAAGTCACAATAAGACCTATTAGGTCATAATAGTTTATATTATGTCATATTTAAGATCTAGGTATTACCGTCCTAGTATCACATAATATAGGTTTTAAGGGCACTCAAGTATAATGTGAAATATTTTTGCATACATTTGAAAACAAAGAAGACACAATGTTTGTTTGTTTGAAAGTGTTTGATTGTTTTGATCATGCAAGTACAAATCCTAGGGCTAGATGAGATAGTAGTTGTTGAATCTCACTTGGGGGGGGGCTACCCCGAGCTATGCAATTCAGAGCGGATACTTAGGTGCTTGACCCCACTAGCTCCCCTCCATGCTACTCGTTTCTCAGGGGCAGCCAAGCACTAGTCCCCACAAAAACTCCCTGTGGCAAACTTTGTATCTCTACTAAGAACTGTAAGAATGTGAGTCGCTTCAGAGGTCCAACCTCCTGCGCCAACAACTAGAAGGTTTTTGGCTTCTAGCACAAAAGGTTTCTATTAAGGGCATCTGTTCGAGTGGCTATAATCAACAGTGTGTTATGCTCCATTAAATGGAAGGTCTCCCAACCTATAGAGGTTGCGCTCTATAGGGTTTATGGGAAGACATAACATCATTATAGCAGCATGTAACACCCGTTGCTTGCAACTTTCGTTACAAACACATTTATTTATAGTGTCTTGGAAGAGCTTGGCTTTAGCTTGTTACCACTTTGGGTCATTCCCTCTCACCGAGCCTTAAGGGCTACTTGGGAGGCAAGCCCCTTTCTAAGGATAAAACAAAAAGAGCCTATTGTTGAAGACACAAAAGACAAGTTTGTTAATTTTAGAGCACCAATTGAAGTGTTTGCTAAACTATAAAGACACATGGTTTCAAAATCTAAGTTAAATTATATATTTATGGACTATCTAAATTAAATTATAAATTATAAATAATAAATGGGAAAGAGAGGGGTCCTAAAGATCTAAATTTTAAATTAAAACCATGATCTATTATAAATGGACTTAAGGGGGAGGGAGAAAATGTCAATTACACAACAAGCAAGTTAATGGAATTTGAAATTTGCAAATACACATATTATTTCAAATTAAAGCATAATTAATTTTAATTAAAAGGAGATTATTTTAATCCTACTATTTCCAATTAATTTAATAAAAATAACCATTTAGAATTAATTAAGATAGAATTATTATATAAATTTAATTAATCTAATTAATATTATTTAAAATAATTTTCATTAAAAATATTTAACTAATACTAACAAATAAACACAATTTTCCTTTGCTGATGAAAATGAGACTCTCAAGAAATACCATGATATCATTGCTAAAGAGGAAACCTTCTGGAAGTAGAGATCTAGATGCATTTGGCTTAAGGAAGGAGATAGGAACACAAGATTCTTTCATATATCGACGATCAAGCATAAAGTTGTTAATATGGTAACCAAACTAATGGTGGAAACAGGGAGTTGGTCAAGGAGGATGAAATAAGGAATGAAGCTAAAAGGTAATTCTCAGAACTACTCAAGAGGGATCACAGATTGGATGCTGAAGCTCAATCTTCTTTTCTTAATAACATCCCTTGTCTCATTGATGATCAAATGAACGTCTCCCTCTCTTCCATTCCTTCAAAATTGGAAATTAAAAATGTTGTTTTTTCCTTTGATGGTAACAAAGCGCCTGGCCCAGATGGCTTCCCCATGTTCTTCTTTCAATATTTTTGGGATTTTGTTGGGAAAGATGTCTCTTATGGGGTGAAGGAATTTTTTGGGGCTAGAAAACTTTTGAAAGAAATAAATGGTACTTTTATTGCTCTCATCCCCGAAACCCAAGGTGTTGACTTAATGGACAAATTTAGACCTATCAATCTTTGCAATTCTTTTTATAAGATTATCTCCAAGATTCTTACTTCTAGAATTTTGTTTGTCCTTCCTGCTTTAATAAATCACCAGCAAAATGGTTTTGTCCTAGGAAGACAAATTCTTGACTCTATTATAATTGTACATGAGAACATTCACTCTCTTGTTAGAGCTAAGAAGCAGGGTCTCATCCTCAAGCTTGATCTCTCCAAAGCCTATGACAGGGTTGATTGGCCTTTTCTTGAGAAGGTTCTTTTGTCTTTTGGTTTCTCCTCTAGAGTCATTAACCTCCTCAACCAGCTTATCACCTCTACCTCTTTTGTTGTTCTTGTCAATGGTTCACCTTCACCCTTCTTCAAAGCTTCTAGAGGTCTAAGGCAAGGGGATCCTATCTCCCCCATCCTCTTCATAATTATGGCAGAATGTTTTGGAAGGTCTATGGAAAATATGGTTTTGTAAGGCTCCTTTAAGGGTCTCCAACCTTCTTTTGCTAACCTTATTTGTTCCCACCAACAGTTTGTTGATGATACTATTATTATGGGGGAATCTAGTATATCTGAAGCTAAAATCTTGAAGAGTACTCTTTGTAAGTTTTCCTCTACTCCTAGGCAGCTTATTAACTGGGTCAAAAGCGAAGTTTTTTCCATCAATACTCCTGAGAGAAGACAATAGAGAATCAATAGAATCCTGGATTGTAGGATTGCTAGTCTTCCTACGACCTATCTTGGTCTCCCCATGGGCATTGCACCTCATGATCCCTTCTGGAGTTCTCTAGTGGACAAATTTCATAAAAAACATGCTAGTTGGAAAGGAGCCCTTTTAAGTCAGGCTAGAAAGCTCCAATTACTTAAAGCTTCTCTTCAAAGTATTCTAATTTATGCTCTAAGTCTTTTCAGAATTCTAGTTAAGTATGCTGACACAATCGAGAAAATTCAAGAAGATTCCTATGGTCTGGGGTTGAGGACAATAAAAGAATGTCTCTGGTGGCTTGGGACCAAGTTTGTAGACCGAAAAGTAAAGGAGGTCTGAGCTTGAGGAGAATTCAAACCTTAAATGAAGCTCTCCTGTCAAAACACGTCTAGAGAATGTTTCATTCAGACACTGAATGGTGTAAAATATGGCGAAGTAAATACTCTCTTCTGTCCTCCTCTCTTTCTTCTTTTATCAATTTGGATCTAAGTATTAATTGATCCCACATATGGAATCATGCTTCTAAATGCAAAGAAAGTTTAGCCAAAGGAGTGATCTAGAAAGTAGGAAATGGTAGGAAAGTTAAATTTTGGGAGGATCCCTGGATTTTTGATAAACCCTTGACTGAAATCACTAAATGGGCAATCCATGCTCCCTCATGTATTATAACTTTTGGCTCCTTGGTTGCAGAGTACTAGTCTAGTAACAAATGGCAGAACATTGAAAGCATTCACCCTAGCCTTTCTAAGCTTAAGATCCATCTATACTCGGTCTGGTTGAATAATGAGGAAGATTCCCTGATTTGGAAACATGAACCTAAAGGTATTTTAATTGTTTCCTCTATGTATTGTGTCCTTTCCCCCACCCCTTCTGATAATCCTTACTGGTCTAAAGCCTAGATTAAGGGTCTTACCCCAAAGATTAATTTTTTCTTCTGGACCATCCTCCAAAATAAGATTCTGACCCTTGACAACCTAAAGGGAAGAGGCTTTGCCTTCCCTAATAGATGTGCTTTGTGCCTTCAGGAGGAAGATTCCGTGGACCACCTTGGCATCCACTGTTCCTACTCAACCTCAGTCTGGGAAAGATCTCTTAAAAGTTTTTACATTGATTGGGTGTTTCCTAACACTATCAGTGAGTTGTTTTCTTCCTGGAACTTATATTGGACTAACTCTTTTTTGAGATCTATGTGGCAGCTATCTCTTCCTCACATCTTGTGGGGACTATGGAAAGAAAGAAATAATCGTATCTTCAGGGATGTCTCCCTCAATTAGGATATTGTGTTCCAGAAAATTCACTGGGAGTTGTGGAAAATATTGGGATCATTGAGGGTCCTTGTTTCTCGAACAGCCCTCTAGATTCAAATATCTTAAGTGCATGGAATTTGAAGATTGCCGACAGTTCTGACCCCAATAAGAATAGAAGACTTGAAGCTCGATGGACAACCCCCCGTATGGTTGGTTCAAAGTTAATTTTGACGGGTCTGCAAAAGGTAACCCGGGTCCTTCAGGTTGTGGAGCTATTCTCAGAGATGACAAAGGAAATTGTAAGGAAATGGTTGTTGTCCCTATTGGAACCCAAAAAAACCATAAATATGAAGTGATGGCAGCTCTCCAAGGTATTCTTCTTGCTAAAAAATGGAATTGCCCCTACCTATGGATTGAAGGGGACTCAAACAATATCATAAAATGTCTTAATGGGATCTCAAAGCCCTCATGGTCGATCAACAACATCATCAATACTACTAAAAACCTTATTAGCACTTTAAAAAAAAGTTACATATCCCACATTTACCGGGAGGCCAATGGCTCTACTAACTGGGCTGCCAACGCGGTGGTTAACAAAGAGGAAATGCTTACGTGGACGGGAGAACAACGACTCCCCAAAAATGTCAGGCAAATTATTTTTAATGATCAATATAGAAGCACTCCAAAGATTTTTGATGGATAGGATAATAATGAAAAGGACTAATTGGAGTACTTCGAGTCATTATAATAATGAGAGCCTCATTTATTATAATACCTATTTCATTAGTTCCCACGCTTTCTGGGTAACTTTGATAGCTCCGACAAGATTTCTAGTTAATTTTCTCTGCAGGTTTCAAAATTTGGCTCTGAAAAGCGAGAATATGGGTGGTAACAGGCAGTGATACGAACCAAGCAGCTGCAAAGAATGGAAATAGAAGGAGGAGGTCTGGAGTATTCTGCAGAAGAGAAAACACAGCAAAACAAGACCTTCTTCCTCTAAGGGTAAAAATGCTAAAGGCAGAATCCCCCAGATTAGCCTTTCCTTGGAGGAGGAGGTCTCGGAAGACTCAGAGAAGGAGAACCCTGAAGGGTTGCTGAAAAAGAAGACAAAAGTCAACAACCAGACCAGAAATAAGCACAAACAGAAGGAGGAGAATGTTAAAGAGCCGGGAGTCTATAAGCAGGAAAGGACCTTGGAAGCCAAATACAATCCGGAAAAGGTGACCATTGACGAGGTTCTTAGGGTTGCAACTACTTTTCAGGACACCCCAAAAAAGGAACAGGATATCCCATATAAGGCTGACCCCCCCTAACCCTCCTCTAGAGGGTATGCAAGGTTTCATGGACACTATGGAGTGGCTTATAACTTCTTACAAGAAAGTTGTGGATGACAACAAAAAACTCTGCAAAAAAATTCTGATTTTGGAAACCATCAATACGGGGAAGGGAAGACCATGGCTAATTACATAGAGGACCTGAAAAATACCACCACAAAAGACGAAAAACATAAGAGATGCCTTCAACCCCAGGTTTGAGAAAATAGAGAAAGATTTGCTGGAAAGGAAAAATCTTGCTGATGCTAATGACCAAACCATCTCAGATACTATTAGTAAAGTCAGAAAAATTGAGGAGTGTCTGAAGAGTATTGTTGAAGAGAGTTTAAGCATCCTAAAGGTTTCTGCTAGAAACACTAACACTCTCATCAACAAACTAGATGAAGAAAAGGAAATACTTAATATTGACCCGGACACTGAAGGAACAGGGGAAGCTCAAGGTCCCAGAACCCATACCAGAGGAAAAAAGAAAGAAAAGAAACCTAACAAGGACCTGGAAGATCTCAAAGTTGTTGGGGCCACCTATGACCAGCTGGTGAAAAAGGCGGAGGACCTGTTGAAGACTATAGCTGTGTAGCGCCTTCCTTGTTTCTTTGTTGTTGTTTTTCTTTGTTGTCTTTTTGGTTTGCTGACTTTATTGCCAGTCATTTTGTATGCGGTTCTTAAGCACTGGACTTTTTGGTGTCTTATTTTAATCTCCTTTGTTAAAGGTTTCAGGTCCTGAAAACCTGTTTTTCTAATTAATCAGAACAAATAAATACAATTTTTGGTACGTAATATATTTTAAATTAAATAGAAATAAAAATAAAAATACATACTTGCATCATGATTTCTTTGCCTTCTTTGTTCTTGATATCTTTGTTCTATTTCAAAAGAATAATTCCTTGAAGTCTTATTTTTCCTTCTCTTCTTGGTCCCCATGCTTTTAAAATAACCTTCAAATATATTCAAATTACTACCGTCAAAATAATTTTCAAATGTCTTCTTTCATCCAAAAATGTGAATTGTTTTAATCATTTGTGTGTAAAAAAATTTAAAAAATTATGTATATTTATACGACTCTACTAAAATGTTAAAAAAAAAAAAAATTGGGTTCATTTGGGTTCGAACGAACACCGACAGTTACAAACGGTTGGGTTCGTTCAAACTTGACCGTTATATGAATGTGCGCATCATAATTTTTCCTAGGGGGTTCGAGCGAAGGCGGGTCCGATCAAACCCCTTATGGTTCGATCAGACCCCCCTTCGCTCAAACCAGTGTTCATTCGAACCCGCTTCTTAGAGGTCTCTCCACAAATTTTTCAAAGTTCTGAGAAATTTTTGCCTTCGAACCTATGGTTCAAGGCACAAATGAAATAATCTTGATAACCCAAAAATATAAGATGGTAGTACTCGGATAAATCTTTCCAACGAGTATGATTTTATTACATTGTGAATTTATTATTTTCTTGTTTTTTTAATTTTATGGAATATTGGTTTTTCACTGAACATGAACTTCTCTGTTCAACGCATTGGGAAAAATAGGAAACTTATTCAAAAAAATTCTGAAAAATATCTATACCCTAGGTATTGATGTCTTTCTTTCTAACAAAAAATATAAAAATGAATTTCGATATATATAGAACAAGTTATGTGTTCAAACTTAAACCTATGTCTGAATTATGACTAGTCGGACTTCAAAACTTAATAAAATAACAAATATTCAACATATCACTATCAAACCAACTACAAGCCCTGGATATTGATGTTACAAACTAAAATTTGAAAGAATTGAGTTTTTATCTTTTATAGAAAAAAAATTATGTGTTTTGGGAGGCACATCACTCTTAAAAAATGTAGTTTGCTGTAAAAAACTACTTTTCGAGGGAGATGGAAAAATTAGAAAAAAATCCTTCAAAAAAATTTGAAAAAAATATATATATAATCTAGAGTCAAAATGCTACAAATCACTAATTTACATCATCTTCAAATTCTTAATAGTTTAAAAGTTATAGTTCTCAGAAGTTGAAGATTATTTTTAAAATGTTCATCTCAGTGTCAAAAGTGGCAAAAAAGTGGGAACCATTATTGTGAGTTCACCCTGTCAAACCTTATGTGAATGATTTTCTCATTACTCATTTTGGATGTCAAATAGTTTGATGATGGAGTTTCAACATCAACACCTGGATAAGTGCACCAAGATGGTGAACAGAAAAGTGTTCACATGCCAAAATAAAAATAAAAAATTCATAACCCGTGCAAGTTCTAAAAATTCAAAAACGTGCTAGGCTTGGTAACACCAAGCCTAGCCAAAAACCATTTAAAAAACCAAAAGTTCCTCAAAACCTGTATGGGTTTTGAGGAACATAAAAGTTTCTCAAAACCCGTACACATTTGGTTTTTTAATAAAAAAAATTAAAAGTTTCTCAAAACCCGTACGGGTTCTGAGAAACATTATTTTTTTGTGTAGGCCATGGGTTTTGGCCATTTTCAAACCCAAAACCCATGGAACAGCAGCAAGGGAAAGCCAAAAAACCATAGAACCTGCATGGGTTTGCAATTATTTTGTATTTTCCCAACATTGAGAGCAATTTTCAACAATGGCACCCTATCGAACAGGTAAGATTTGATTGGTTTGATTATTTTTGTTTGCATTTTAATTGAAGTAGGGTTTTTTTAATTGATTTTAGTTTTGTTTTTATTAATTTGATGTTAGATTCTTCAAACAATCCATAAAAATGAAATAGACAACAAAGACCTCCTCCTGCACAAGCCATACAAGCAAACCCTATAATCATTACACATGAGCAACAAGAAAATCCTCAAAATCCTCAAAATGTGCTCCTCAACAACCACCACCACCCCCAAACCCTCCATGTCCTCCATTAGATCATGTAGATGCCACACAAGAGGATCTCTTCAATCGCCTTACACAAAATAGTGCCCAAATTTCTATATTGGTGAATAGGTTTAGGTCGTCTAGGCTTGAGCACCGCTCAACCCTCGCTAGAACACTAGAAACAATGGCTAATAGTGCAAATGAGGTATCTAGGGAGGTTACGAAATGGGGTTCATGGAGGGATAGATGTTGAACATTTTATGTAGATGGGTTGTCATATGATCAAGTGAAAAAAAAGGCCATAGGTAAAGCTGACATATGTGCTCTTTTCACTGATCTTGTTACCAGTAACAACCTAGAACTAAATCTTAGGAATCCCACAAATACTAGGGGGGGGGGGGTGAAACAGTATCTAACCGATAACAATTATTTCTTAACTTAAAACATGCAGAACATATTATAACAGTGTACCAGTATGCAAGAAATAATGTAATAAACAGAATTAAGAATATCCACATGAAAAGCACACCATAACACAAAGATTTAACGAGGAAACTCGATGTGGGAAAAATCATGGTGGGATTTGTGACCCACGATATTCACTTACTAGCCAATAAGAGAATATTACTCACAATAGGGGCCTGCACATGCAGGAAGGCCAACAGTCTAGAGCTCACTGCTCAATGGGAAGTCACACTGACTTACAATGTGGATTATACAAATCCAATATCTTGTACTGCTTTACAATAGCATCTATAATGGCTGATCTAGTACCGACTGCTGCTCTGCTTCTTACATAAACCCTTCAACCTATATTTTGCATAATAGGTCTGCCTTAATATTTCACATACATCACTTACTTTTCTTACTTCCTTACTTTTAAAATGTCTACAATGATCTCTTTTATATATAAGAGTAATTTTATAACATGCCAAGTCAGCTTACAAAGTTTTTACAACAATAAACAAAATATAATATAACAAAATCATGTCAGCCTCTATGTCGGTATACTTCCTTTCTTTGTGCCGGTGCTGGTGTCCTGAGTGCCAGTGTAGAGTGTGATCTATTGATGCCAGTGCACTAACTTGGCGGCGTAATGCCTTATCGGTATAATGCCTTGTCGGTATAATGCCTTGTCGGTGCCATAGGATTGCAAGGTTGCCATCAATGACAAAACCTTCAATCACCTACAATGTCTCATTGGAGTGTGCATATGCCAACAATCTCCCCTTTTGGCATTGATGGCAACACTCATGAGAAATTTCAAAAGTGTATAAAAAATGTGAAGTCCAAAAATGTTACCAAAAATGTGTGTTCTCCCCCTGAGCATATGATTCCTGTGATCTTGAATTTTCTCATCCCACTACTCCCCCTTTGGCATCAATGACAAAGGTTGTTAAGATGTCTGTAGAGTTTGTAGTTTCAACCTTGTAATTGGGTAGTTACAATTTGAAATAGAACTGCCAAAATAAAGTTTATACTCTCCATAAACTTTGTACTATCTCTTATTGTTGTCTCTGCTCTCTTAACTATACCAGTGAGATGCTGCAAATGCTCTGCCAGTGTCTTCTATCCCTATATTAGTGCCTCAGATACTTCCTTCCATAGTGATGCTAGATAGTCCAATGTTGGACTCAGTTTTAATCTCAGATACTTTGCCTTATTCACTATTCTCTCTTTTTCTCTTTCCAATTTATGTAAATCTTCCTCAAAATTTGTTATCTTCTATTCAGAAACTGATAGTGTATCAGGTGAGTTGACAAAATTATCTACAAGATTATTGATTTCATCCTGTACCTTGCTCATCTTCTTGTCTATATCTATAGTCAAAAAGTTTGTCTTACAGGTGTCTTTGTACAGATTTTTGTACTCTTTTAATAAATTACACAATTCCGGTAGAAGTGTGTCAAAATCTATGTTACACTTCTTTATTTGCTCATCAAAGAATTTTTGGTTTTCAATTTCTACTTTATCCTTCAATGTCTCTTCCTTTATTTTCTCAATGTTTTATGTGATATATTTACACCAGGTATCAAGTTGTCCTAAAGAATCTTTATTGTCTATATTACAGTTAGGAGCAATTACCTTCAAAATTGGTATGGTATCATCTATTGCCTTATAGGCTTGTGAGCTGCAGTCTGTTATCTTTTTAATTGAATCTAATAGTACCTCAGTCACATTAGTTGATTTGTAGCCTGATGATGAACCTATATTCTAAGTACCGCGAGTGGAAGTAACTAAGCTTGTATTGATCTCTAGTAGGTCTGTTTGTGTCTGCATTTCCTTAAGCAATGGTTTTTCTACTTCTCCAGTTGCCGGTGGCACTGTTTCCTTATGAACCTGTTCTTGTTTCTATTGTTGTTCCTATTCAAGAGCCTTTTTCTTTGTTGGTTTCTTTGTTTGTTGCATTGTCTGAGTCTGAGTCTGAGTCTCTACCTTTTTTTCTTTGTCATCTGTCAGTTTCTCTTGTGTGTTATCAGTTTGCTCAGCTACCGGAGGCTCACTAGCCATGTTAGTCTTATCAGTTGTATCTTTGTCTACCACAATGTTGATCTTTTAAGTATCAACATCCATAATATATAAGACTTTAGGACTAGGATTACCATCTTCTACATCCATACTTTCAGCTGCCAGTTGATCTTTTGTAGCTGTTGTTTTTGCCGATGGAGTAATCAAAGGAGGTGGAGGTAAGTTGTCTTTAACCTTGATACTAGGTGGTCCATCAACTTTACCTTTACCCTTGTCTCTTTCTTTCTAATATACCTTTATAGGTTTGTGACTCATGTATTCTTCTTGTTTTTCTTTTTCCACTAGAAAAATGTCCCATGCATTTTATGTCTCGTTAGTCACCTCATTAACTCTTCCAACCATTAAAGCAATGTGCCGATGTGCAGTAGAAAATATTGACCAGTTGGCTTGAGCAATTAAGTCATCAATTTCTTTGGGTGAATTCACCAGATATACAACAAGTAGCTTTTCAATCTTTATTTTCTTGTCCAGTTCTATTACTACTTGTCTCCTTGCTTCCAGTCTCTTAAATAGTTCATCTGGAACTTCATTTACTACTTCCATCAAAAATTTCCTATACATATCCATATGCAATATAACACTGTTTTCTACTTGTTCTTTTTCATCAGCTGTTAGAGTGTCATATAGTTTCTCTATATTCTTCAATTTGCCTTCCTCTGTAATTTCATTCAACAGTATGTCAAAAGGGGCCAAATCTTTGTTTGTCCTCTTCTTCTTTTTGGGTGTCAGTTTCTTCTTCTTTGGTGTAGCCTTTCTTACCGGAGATCTCACTGCTTCCTGTTTTTGTCTTGTCCTCCTAGGTGAGGGTGTGGTTGTCGGTGAGGGATCTTTTTTCCTTACAACTCTTTTGAAAGTTGCAGGCATGTCGCTCTCTGAAGAAGTACCTACCGGTGAAAGGTGAGTTTTAGGTTGTGGAGCTACTAAGTCATCCTCTGTTATACCGGTTTGCTTTAACACATCTTCTTTAATAGTCTTTGCCTGTCTAGAACCTTTTCTTACAACTGCCTCAACCTTTTTTACTCTTTTCTTAGATTGTATTTGGCTTTCAATAGTTTCTACACTACCAAATACTTCTTCCTTAGGTTCTTTAGGGGCTTCTAGAAGTGCTTTAGCATATGTTTCAATTATATGATCATTTGTTTCATAGCCCATTTCTGTTACCCACACTGTCCTAGGGATGACTGCTTCCATCCAGATGTCATCCTTCTTGATTACAAAGCATATTTCATCCTTATATTTGTCAACAATCTTTTGTGATAGTTGGATTCTTTTCTTCATTTTGGTTTTTAGTGCTTGAAAGAAATCATGGATATTGTTTTCCTTGTCTTCTCCCATATTATTGAATAGTTTTGTTAACTGTTTGCCTACCGGTATATCATATCCAAGTTCTTTGTAGCCTATACTGGGAACCTGTTTGGTTATATGTAGCATCAGACATACTAGCAGATTTCCAAACCTGAAAGTTCCTTTCTTGTCCTTCTTAATCTTGACTAAGTTGTCAATTAATTCATCCTTTAACCACTCACATACATCAATCTTTGCATTATCTGTGACCATATCATAAGCACTCTTAATGCATAAACTTGAAACTGAATTAAGTCTATTTGCATGAGTAGCTTTATACCCTAATATCATGCTGATAAATCTCACATTAATGTCTATTACATCATTTACTCTTAAGGACCTTTTATCAGATGTGGCACTAGTTAACTGAGTAACTAGGTCATTGGATACCTTCTTAGTTTTTTCTGGCCTTTTACCAGTGGTCGGTAACCCTGTGAGAACTTTCATAGCTTCCTTGTTTATTTTGTGAATTGCATCTAGCTAGAAAAATTCACCATGTACCCTGCTTAAGACTATCCTAATCACATTCTTGGGGAATTCAGGAATGCTAAGGATCTCTATAAATCCTAGGGTTTCAATGATCTTATGTTCATCTTTTACATTGTCGGATTCATCACATATAACAGTTTTAAACATGGTTTTAATCTCTTCATCTCCTAGTTCCTCAATGTTATAGTGAATGTAAATTCTGGTGTCTTCAGCATAAATAACTCCCTTAGGAATTTGAGAAAAAGCACCTAAGGTATCATCTTTCTTTGCTACTTTGGGAACTAATCGAAATACGAGCCTAGGTCTTTTTATAACTTCGACAATAGTAGGGTTAACTATATATTCAATTGCAAAGATGGATGCCATGATAAAATACCTTTTACTGCCTTTAGGATGGATGATTGCTTTATGTGTTCTTGCCTCTTGCTCGAAATGCCTTAGCTCGAAATCTTCGCGCTCTTCGTAGGTTTGAAATCTCGGTGAAATGAAATGGAGCCAAAACCTCAAATTTATAGTGTCTTTTTTCCATCTACCACATTAAATGCATGCCAATTAAGTATTCACTTAAAATTGTCTATCGGTAACAAGTAATTTCCAACTTCTTGTCTCTAACCGAGGGAATAATAGCACATGTGTCATTAGATTGCCAAACCCTCAAGGAAACTTTCTTCAATTAGATGAAGAACTTCCTGCCAGTGGAGCACTGCTCTGTCCTACCGGTGAAGCATCACTCTGTCCTGTCGGTAAAGCATTGACTGGTTCTACTAGTGGAAGAGTATTCCCAATATTTAGATCAGCTTTTCTAATCCATTGTTTTGAGAATTCTTGCTTAACCTCTTCAACTTTTTCTTTACCTTTCAAGCTATAACTTTTGTTGTCTACCGATGATCCTTTACTTCTACAGAATTTTGCAATATGCCCAATCTTGTTACATGCATAACAAGTTACATTATTCTTCTGAATAGCTTTCCCATAACCTATGCCGGTTTGTGTTCTGCATTGATTAGATAAATGTCCAAATCTTCCACAAACATAACATCTCACATTCATTCTGCAATTTTTAGAGTTGTGACAAACTTTGTTGTATTTTGAATATTGACCAGTGGGTGTGTTGATAGTCTGATAATTTCTAGATCTACATTCATTTGCTCTATGACCATACTTATTATAGTTAAAGCATTTTCCATTGAATTTATAAGCATTAGGTTGTCTTACTGGTTTGATGTGATCCTGAGTATTTGCAGTATAGGAGCTTTCACCAACTTCAAAGCCAATTCCAGAAGTGTCACCTTTAGGTTTTTGATTCTTCAGCAAGGTGTCGAGTTCCTCTGAGCTTTTCTTGAATTTTTCTTTATGTTGATTTGCAGTTTCTAGTTCTCTTTCTAAGACCTCTTTCTATCTCATTAGTTCATTGGAGTCATTCTGAGTGTGCATCAAATCTGTCTTCAACATGTCATTTTCATAGCTAAGTCTTGTGTTTTCATTTGTTGCATCACTTAGTCTTTTGGTCAATTCTTCTTCATTCTTCTTCCTATCCTCAATTTCTTTACAAAATCTCATAGTCATATCCTGCATCTCATTCTTTGTTGTCATGTTCTCTTGTTTCAGCTTGCTTATCATATCATTAAGTGATTCCTTTTCATCATTCTCATTTTGCAATTTTTCACAAAGTTCTCTTCTCTTATTTCTTGCAACAGTAAGATTCTCTTGAAGGGCCTGAATGATATCCTGAGCTGCCCTTAAATCATCTTCTAGTTTGATATTTTTCAATTTCTCTACATCATAGTCTGAAAGAGCTCCTTCAAGTTGATTTATAAGATTTTCCATCTTTACCGATGTCAAGATCTTCCTTAAGTTGTTAGGCTTCTGAAAATAGAGGACCAAGCTCTGATACCAATTTTTAGGAATCCCACAGATACTGAGAGGGGGGGTGAATCAGTATCTAACCGATAACAATTATTTCTTAACTTAAAACATGCAGAACATATTATAACAGTGTACTAGTATGCAAGAAATAATGTAATAAATAGAATTAAGAATATCCACATGAAAAGAACACCATAACACAAGGATTTAACGAGAAAACCTGGTGTGGAAAAAACCTCGATGGGATTTGTGACCCACAATATTCACTTACTGGCCAATAAGAGAATATTACTCACAATAGGGGCCTGCACATGCAGGAGGGCCAACTACCTAGAGCTCACTACTCAATGGGAAGTCACACTGACTTACAATGTGGATTATACAAATCCAATATCTTGTACTGCTTTACAATAGCATCTATAATGTCTAATCTAGTACCGTTTGCTACTCTGCTTCTTACATAAACCCTTCAACCTATATTTCGCATAATAGATCTGCCTTAATATTTTGCATACATCACTTACTTTTCTTACTTCCTTACTTTTAAAATGTCTACAATGTTCTCTTTTATATATAAGAGTCATTTTACAACATGCCAAGCCGGCTTACAAAGTTTTTACAACAATAAACAAAATATAATATAACAAAATCCTGTCAGCATCTGTGTCGGTATACTTCCTTTCTTTGTGCCAGTGCTGGTGTCCTAAGTGCCGGTGTAGAGTGTGATCTCCTGATGCCAATGCACTAACTTGTCAGTGTAATGCCTTATCGGTATAATGCCTTGTTGGTATAATGCCTTGTCGGTGTCATAGGATTGCAAGGTTGCCATCAATGACAAAACCTTCAATCACCTACAATGTCTCATTGGAGTGTGCATATGCCAACACTAAATACGACTCAGTTTCCTATACATTGGTGTGTTCATGCTAGGCTGAAAGAAGCTTTTTGGGATAGGTGGTATATGGTCTTTGACCAACCACCTTGTAATAATTGGGAGGTGCCTCTATATTTTTTGAGAAAGTTGTATTTTGACTTTATCCTCGGCGAGAAGGCAAATTACTTTGACATCCAGCAATGCCAGGGTAAAGGGAGAGGCTCTGTGCAGGATAGACTTGGGGCCCATAGGGTGGTAGAGCCACAACATAGGAGGCATACAACTCCTAAACCCATGGTTCATGTCACTATTCCTATATCCTTGAAGGAGTCTATGGAATTGCAGACTCTTACGGCAGCTACATCATTGACTGATGTCACTGTTCAGCATGGCACATAGTTGGTCAGAGCAAAGGACGTACCTACCAGGGTGTAGACGCTGACGCGGATGAGGATGGTTCAACAACTCATTCATGTACATGTTGCAGGAGTAGATTCCATGCTTCCACTGCAGACGATGTGGCCCTCAATGATGAACTGATCAATATGTTGTACCCTCTCTATCGGACATAGGTTTGTGTTGATATGTGGTGACTGATCAGCAAAGTACTGTACACTCAACACGATAATAAGGGGAAAAAAAAATTTGCCATTTTTTGTTGATGAAAACCGACATTGTAATAAAACCTTAAAAAGGCCGACTTTGTTTGTTGCCCTAAAAATGCATGTTATAAGCGATTGGATGCTTAAGGCATTGTAAGGTTGATGTACTGTTTTTGCTGGATAATAAGAAAGATTGGATGACTGTGTATGGTGGACGTAACCCATTCTGGGTGAACCACATTAAATCTTTGTGTTATCTGTGTCTTGTTTTATTTCTTTATCTTTTGTATTTAAATCTGCATATAATTGTTAGTTCATATTTGCTTCAGATCTGCTTGAAACCCTAACAATTTGTATCAGAGCGAGGTTTTCTATAAATTGGTAGGACTTTCAGATTTGAGTGGGAGCAATGGAGGATTCCAAATTCAAGGTCGAAAAGTTTAACGGCCAGAATTATCAGTTATGGAAAATGCAGATGGAGGATTACCTATATTAAAAGCATTTGTGGCAGCCGTTGGAAGGAAAGGCAAAGAAAGCGACCACGATTTTAGATGAAGAGTGGTACATTTTAGATAGAAAGGCATTGGGATCCATTCGATTGTGCCTTGCACCGTTTGTAGCATTCAATATCATAGAAGCAAAAATGACTGTAGATTTGATGGCGACATTGGCTAAGTTGTATGAGAGACCCTCACCTTCAAATAAGGTATTTCTTATGAAGTGTTTGTTTAATTTGAAAATGAGTGAGCGAGGATCTATAGCGGAGCACTAAAAAAAAAATTTAATACAATTACCAGTCAATTGTCTTCGGTAAAAATTACCTCTCCAGAAGAGGCTAGGGCTCTCTTGATTTTATGTTCTTTGCCAGAAAGCTCGAATAGCTTGGTTATGGCTGTAAGTAACTCTGTCTCTGGTAAAAATACTTTGATATTTGATGATATTGTTGGTGTTATCCTAAGCGAGGAAATGCGAAGGAAAAACATAGGTGAGACTTCAACATCATCAAGTAGTGTTTTGAATGTGGAGAATAGAGGAAGATCAAAGGAAAGAGCAAAAGGCCCTTGGAATGAGAAGTCACGAGGGAAGTCAAAGAAAGGACGCTCTCAATCTAGAGGAAAGAAATATTGTTGGTACTGGACAAAGACTAGTCATCTAAAGAAAGACTGTTGGTCTCGAAAAAACAAAGAAAGAGACAAAAATGAAAATGACAGTAAGGAAGCAAATATTGCAAGTAATACTTTACAAGATGCTTTAATCTTATGTTTGGATAATGTTAATGATTCCTGGGTAATAGATTATGGGGCTTTATTTCATGCTACACCCCATAGAAAATATTTTCTAAATTATGTTCAAGGTGATTTTGGATAGGTATATTTGGGTGATGATGAGCCCTGTCAAATTGTTGGAACAGGAAAGATAAAGATCAAGTTGCAAAATGGAAATGACTGGTTTCTATAGGAGGTAAGACATGTTCCTAACTTAAGAAGAAATTTAATTTCTGCAGGGCTACTAGGTAGTGAAAGTTGCATAGTTACCTTCTCAGACAGTATCTGGAAGGTCACTAAAGGATCATTAGTAGTAGCTAAAGGTGCGAAGGTAGGCGCATTATATCTTTGTACTGATAACATTTACTCTACCTTAGCTGCTACAGATAAAGTTACTGCAGGGACATCAACAATAGATGTTGCAAGAACAGATTCGATAATGTGGCACCATAGGCTTGGGCACATGAGTGAGAAAGGGATGAAAATCCTTCACTCCAAAAATCTATTGCCAAGACTAAAGAAGATTGATTTAGAGTTCTATGAAAACTGTGTTTATGGCAAACAGAAAAGAGTCAGATTTCTCAAGGTTGAGAAAGAGAAGAAGAGTGAGAAGTTAGAACTTGTGCATTTAGATGTATGGGGACCGGCTCAGGTATCATCTCTTGGTGGCTCTTGTTATTATGTTATTTTTATTGATAACTCAACCAGAAAAACATGGGTATATTTCCTAAAACAAAAATTAGATGTTTTGGAAACTTTTAAGAAATGCAAAGCTTTGGTTGAGAATGAGACAGGAAAAAAGTTGAAGTGTCTCAGATCATATAATGGAGGTCAGTATTGCAGCAAAGCATTTGAAGATTACTACTCATTAAATGGGATTTGAAAGCAAAAGACAGTTCCAGGAACTCCATAGGAAAATGGTGTGTCAGAGAGAATGAATAGGACTATCATGGAACGCGCGAGGAGCATGAGATTGCATGTTGGATTGCCCTTACATTTTTGGGCAAATGTTGTACATACTATTGTCTATTTGATAAATAGAGCACCTTCAACCCCTTTGGATGGTGGTATTCCAGAGGAGGCATGGATTGGTAAAAAGGTAAATTATTCTTTTCTTAAAACCTTTGGTTGTGAATCTTTTGTCCATGTTGATAAAAAAAACAGAACAAAGCTTGATGCTAAATCTCAAAAATGTACCTTCATTGGATATGGGATAGATGAATATGGCTATCAGTTATGGGATTTTAAAAATAAGAAAATAATTAGAAGTAGAGATGTTATATTCAATGAGAAGGTTATGTATAAAGAACAGATGCAGGAAAAGAAGCATGAACAGGACAAGCAAGAATATGTGGTGTTGGATGAGATTCCTGAAAATGAAATACCACAGGTACTTTATGCTCAACAAAAACAGAATGTCCCACAAACTCCTACAAGTGTTAGACGTTCTACAAGGTCAAGTAGACCTCCTGAAAGATTTTCTCCTTCTTTGTATTCTATATTATTAACTGATTCTGGTGAACCAGAAGAATATGAAGAAACAATGCAGGTGGATGCCAAACAACAATGGGAGTTAGGCATGAAAGAGGAGATGGACTCCTTGATGAAAATAAAGACTTGGAACTTAGTCCCTTTACCTGCAGAAAAAAGAGTCTTGCCTAACAAATGGGTTTATCAACTGAAGGAGGAGGAAGGAGGTCAGAAAAGATATAAGGCCAGACTTCTGGTAAAAGGTTTTGCACAGAAAAAGGGTATAGATTATGATGAAATATTTTCTCCAGTTGTAAAAATGACTTCAATTAGAACTGTACTTAGTCTTGTGGCTACAGATGATTTACATCTTGAACAATTAGATGTCAAAATAGCTTTTCTCCATGGAGATTTGGAGGAGGAAATTTACATGTTGCAACCACAAGGATATGAGGTCAAAGGTAAGGAGAACTTGGTGTGGAGGTTGAAGAAAAGTTTGTATGGCCTAAAGCAAGCACCCTGACAATGGTATTTAAAATTTGATAGTTTCATGGCTGAACACGGTTATCATAGATGTCATTCTAATCATTGTGTATATTTTAAGAGATTGGATAATGGGAGTTATATTATCCTATTGCTTTATGTTGATGACATGCTTGTTGCTGGGTCTAGCATGCAACATATAAATGAGCTTAAATAGAAATTAGCCAGGTCATTTGCTATGAAGGATTTGGGTGCAGCTAAGCAAATTCTTGGTATGAGGATTATATAGGATAGGAAAAATAGAACCTTTAATTTGTCCCAAAGTGAGTATATAAAGAAGGTGTTGAAAAGATTTAACATGCAGGATGCAAAAGCAGTTAGTACACCTTTGGCTAGTCATTTCAAATTGACTAAGGAGATGTGCCCAAAGGCACAGGAAGAGGTAAATAAAATGTCTAACATCTTGTATTCATCAGTTGTTGGTAGTCTGATGTATGCAATGGTATGCACAAGGCTAGATATTGCACATGCAGTGGGAGTTGTGAGCAAGCTTATGAGTAAACTGGGTATGGAACATTGGAATGTTGTGAAATGGATTCTTTGGTATTTGAAAGGAACTACTACGAAGGCATTATGTTTCAAAGGATCTAATGCTGCTCTGAATGGATTTCTTGACTCTGATCTAGCAAGCGATATTGATTCACGGAGGAGTACTAAAGGGTATGTTTTTACTATAAGGGGAACTGCAGTCAGTTGGATTTCTAGGCTGCAAAAGGTTGTTGCACTTTCAACCACTAAAGCTGAGTATGTTGCTACTACAAAAGCTAGTAAGGAGATGATTTGGTTAGCATTTTTTCTGCAGGAATTGGGTCAGACACAGGAGGATCGCCCATTGTATACCGATAGCCAGAGTGTCATCCATCTTGCAAAGAACTTTTCTTTTCATTCAAAGACAAAGCACATTCATCTCAGGTACCACTTCATCCGGACTATTTTGGAGGAGGGTCAGTTATGGCTTGAGAAGATTCACACAAGTGAGAATCCTGCCGATATGTTTATGAAGGTAATTCCATAGGAGAAGCTGATTTCTTCATCAGTTTCTGTTGGTCTTCTTGATTGATAATTGTGGAATTTATACCAGTCAAGTCCAAGTGTTTCATCCACTGGATGCTGCAAGTACAGTGGTGTCGTCTAGTATCAGTCTCCAAGTGGGAGATTGTTTAGTTTGGAGTCTGATCAGTCTCTAAGTGAGGGATTGTTGATATGTGGCGACTGATCAACAAAGTACTGTACACTCAGCACAATAATAAGGGGGAAAAAATTTTGCCATTTTTTGTTGATGAAAACTGACATTGTAATAAAACCCTAAAAAGGCCGACTTTGTTTGTTTCCCTAAAAATGCATGTTATAAGTGGATGGATGCTTAAGGCATTGTAAGGTTGATGTACTATTTTTATTGGATAATAAGAAAGATTGGATGGTTGTGCATGGTGGATGTAACCCATTCTGGGTGAACCGTATTAAATCTCTATGTTATCCGTGTCCTATTTTATTTCTTTATCTTTTGTATTTAAATCTGCATATAATTGTTAGTTCATATTTGCTTCGGATCTGCTTGAAACCCTAACAATTTGTTTAATTCTGTTTATCATATGTTATCAATTAAGTGACTAAATCTTATAAAAAGAAATTAATTTTTATTTTTAGAACAATTTAAAGTGACATAAATAAAATGCATTGCAGGGTGCAGTAGGTGGTCGGAGTACACCACATACTTTTCAGTCGACTCCGCGGTCACGAGTATTTTTGCCACCAGAGGTAAAGATTTGTAAATTTATTTAAAATATAATAATACATTGGTTTCAAAATATCTTTTGTTAATTATATGTATCATTACTTGGTGTTTTATAGGGCTTATCAGTGGCTAAGATATCCCAACTTGTTGATATCATGCTTTTGGCCATTGACTTTGGCCAAGATAGCTATGTGATACCATTTAGATTTATCTATTTTTGACTTAAGTGATATATTAAATGCATGCTCTTTTCCCTTATGTTAATTTTTTCTGTTAGTTTACCCCACTACCTCGAGAACATATCATGTGAGAAAGCCATCCTCTAGCACTCCAAGGCAGAAAAAGATATCCTCTCGGACACCCAAATGACAGAAGGTAATTCAGTACAATTTAAATTCATTTATCGAAATGTATTATGATTAAACATGTATATGTAGATATTGATAAATGCACTTAATTTATTTGTTCTATATACAGAGACATATGGGGTTTACAAAATTAATGAATGCACCTGATGTCGATGAGGTTCAGCAGAGGGAAGAGGTGATATCTTCATATTCACTTTGGATTGCATTCTTACTTGTTCGAAATAACTAAATCCTTTTATGTTTGATGCTCTGCGAAATGGACAAGGTTAGTCTGAGATAAATAACACACACATAAGAAACCGTTACTGTTAATCAATCAAAAACTAATCTAAACAGGCATATCAAAAGAGATACTAAAAACATGAAGGCATATTTAACTAAAGAAGCAAATATGATGAGGCATCTCCAAATGCCTCTTAGCATGCCCTTAGCTCCTTCTCCCTTGTTCCTCTCCTCTCCAAGTTCCAAAATAGTGTAGCTCTCAGAAGCTTTTTGCACTATGGATGCTTATGGAGGATTGAGATTTGGGTATTTTGCTCCAAATGTAAAATGAAAAGCTAAAATACTAGATGCTATTTAAAAATGATTGATTTTAACCAAAATAACAAGATTTTAGTTTGCTATGCTAAATGCTCTCTAAAATGCCAATAGGTTAAATGCATACAAGTTTTCAGGATCTGGATTATGAAGAAATGGGCTCTATTTATAAGAAAAATGGAGCAATGGATGGTTGAGATTGAGTAATCTCAACAAGGGTCGGGATTGAATGATTTCAAATCCATGTGAGGGCTTTCAACCCAATCCCAGGATGACAAGTGTCAATGTGAGATAGGTTGAGAGGAGAGGGAATAAGCATTAAATGCTTGACATGACTTTGGGAGTTAAAGTCAAGGTTAATTGAATGAATAAACTCTTTATTCAAAGAATAAAGTTTTTATCCAATGGATAAATTCTTGTGCAAAGGCAAGAGGGATAAATATGGTCAAAGCAATAAATGCTTGGGGGGACAAGTTTGAAATAACCATAAATGGTTATGTAAGAGCCATTAATGGTCATGTAAGAGCCATTAGTGGTCTTTCAAGACTTTAGAGGTTAAGTTGTTTGAACACACAAAGCATTAAATGCTTTTCAAAGACTTTTGAAGTCTTTGAGAAGTGACTCCATTTTGCTTAGGAATGTGACAATAATTAGGGGATGGATTAGGCTAATTAGGAAGGGGTTAGAAGAATCTAGAAGGGGATTAGATTTTCCAATTGGATTTGGTGGGTGAGGGAAAATAGGATTTTTTATTTAACATAAAATTAGTTTATTTCAATAAATGTGTGCAAGTTGCATTTGTAGGAAAATGCAAGTGGGGGGGTTTTTAAATGATTTAAATAAATGTTAATTTATTTAAAAGAGTAAAAGGGCGATTTAATTAAATAAATAGATTTTATTCATTTAATTGATTGTGAATTTGGTATAGTGAATTAATTAAAATAAATTGAATAATTTATTTAATTAATAGGAGAATGTTTAAAGATGAATTAATTAAATATTAATTTAATTAATTGATGGCTAGTGGATTTTTAATTAAATAAATAGCAAATATTCATTTAATTAAACTGGATAGATTTATGTGACTATAATGTTTATATCATATGTTATCATTTTTCATACAGGAAATGGTAATAGTTGCATCAGATTCGACTAGGCCTCCTAAGGTTACAGGAGAACTATACGAGGCTTCGGTGTGCATTTGTTCTACATGTGTTAAAAATATTTGTTTTATCTAGTTTCTCAACAACTTTGGGTTATTAACCTATATAATTGTCTTTAACCTATTACAGGCCCCTTCCAAACTTCCTATTGTTATTCTACCATTCCATTTCAGTAGAAGTCCTACACATATATTATGGGATCCAACACGACCAAGGCAAAAGGTATGTTTGTCTTAGATCAACTCCTTTTCACTAAGTGCACAATGGAGTTGAAACCCTCTAGTTAACTCATTTTGGATCACTTACCATGGATATAGGAAATGGTCATAACTGATTCATCTATGACTTTGCCTCCTCCGACCACAACACATCCATCTGAGGCTCTAATATGCTTTAGTTTTTTAGTCTATTTATTTTTAGTTATTATGTGTTATTTGACATATATGTTATTAACATGTATTAATGTTGTTTTACTAGTTACAACACCCTTCAGGACATCCCATGGATCCTTAGCCTCACTCAATTTCAGAAGACAGAGATGGGGTAATCAACATTTCAACTTTAAAAAATTTAGAGTTCAGTATTTAGTTATTTTGACGTTATATTGAGAAAATATATCTGATTCAACATTTGAATTGTCCTTGTGCAACCACTTGCAGGGCCACATACTACTTCAAAGAGGCTCAATTTTGATGATCCACCATAGTCATATATACCGATAGAGACATATAATTATAGTTGTGGTCATTGAAGGACCAATTTTTTTATATATTCGACATTTGTATATGTATTTATCGACTTTGACAGACATGGCACATGCCATATTTTTGTAACTATTATTGATTTGGCATCTATGCCATTTTTTGATATGTACACGATTATTGTTCATTTTGATATATATGAAACTTGATATTTGATCCAATTTGTTCATTGATATATATGAAACTTGATATTCTTGAAACTTAGTTATTTTCTATTCAAATGTGATCAAACTTGTTCATTGGGTATATGTCTTGAAATGTGATCCAATTTGTTCATTACTTGTAACTCATATGGCATATACTTTTAAACTTTAACGTCACGTAACTTAGAGACCATGGCACTTATGGATGATCCATGTGAAAATATGGGGTCATGTTGTCGCTACCTAAAAAAGCCTCTCTCTGTTTCGAACAACTCGATTTCATTTTCTTGTGGTGAGATTTTTTGTCACATCAAAAACTGTCAGTGAGAGCTGGCAAAATAGTGAATCTTTCATTATGCTCATCAAGGGAATGAACCATCAGTGTGAGCACATCTGGGAGGTTGGGTTTAGACCAGGTGTGCCCTTGTCTCACTCCACAAGATGCGTGATTGTTCTGAGCCACCTCGCAGCAACGTTTTCCCTTGAGCGCTCAAAGTGGAAAAAATGGTCAAACTTTGACGTTGTGTAACTTGGAGACCATGGAACTTATGGATGATCCATGAGAACCTATGGGGTCATTTTGTCATTGCCTAAAAAATCCTCTCTCGATTTCAGACAACTCGATTCCATTTTCTTGTGGTGATATTTTTTCTGTCGTATCAAAAACCGTCAATGAGGTGGCAAAATAGTGCATCTTTCGTTCTGCTCGTCGTGGGAATGAACCGTCAGTGCGAGCATGTCTTGGTGGATAGTTTTACAATAGGTGTACCCTTGGCTCACTCCCCAAGATGTCCAATTGTTCCGAGCCAATTCATAGCAACATTTTCCCTTGAGGGCTCAAAGTGGAAAAAACGGTCAAAATTTGACGTCGCATAACTCAATGACCATGACACTTATGGATGATCTATTTGAACCTATTCCATTGTGTTGTCACTGCCTAAAAATCCTCTCTCAGTTTTAGACAACTCGGTTCCATTTTCTTGTGGTGATATTTTTTCTATTGCATCAAAAACCGTTAGTGAGAGGTGGCAAAATAGTGCATCTTTCATTTTTCTCATTGTGGGAATGAACCGTCAGCGTGAGCACATTTGGGTGGTTGGGTTTACAATATTTGTGCCCATGTCTCACTCCCCAAGATGTCCGATCATTCTGAACCACCTTGTAGCAACATTTTCCTTTGAGCGCTCAAAGTGGAAAAAATGGTGAAACTTTGACATTGCGTAAATCAGAGACCATGGCACTTATGGATGATCCATTTGAATCTATGGGGTCATTCTGTCTCTGGCTAAAAATCCTCTCTCAATTTTGGACAACTCGATTCCATTTTCTTGTGGTGAGATTTTTTTTTCGCATCAAAAACCATTAGTGAGAGGTGGAAAAATAGTGCATCTTTCGTTCTGCTCATCGTGGGAATGAACCGTCAATGTGAGTGCATCTAGGTGGTCAATTTTATGCTAGGTGTTCCCTTGTCTCACTCCCCAAGTTGTCTGATCATTCCAAGCCGCCGCGTAGCAACGTTTTCCCTTGAGCGCTCAAAGTGGAAAAAATGGTCAAACTTTGACGTCGCATAACTCAGAGAACATGGCACTTATGGACAATCTATTTGAACCTATGGGGTCATGTTGTCACTTCCTAAAAAATCCTCTCTCAATTTCAGACAACTCGATTCCATTTTCTTGTGGTGAGATATTTCTGTCGCATCAAAAACCGTCAATGAGAGGTGGCAAAATAGTGCATCTGTCATTCTGCTTGTCGTGGGAATGAACCATCAGTACAAGTGCATTTGGGTGGTTGGTTTTACGCTAGTTGTGCCCTTGTCTCACTCCCCAAGATGTTCAATCGTTCGGAGCCACCTCCTAGTGATGTTTTCCCTTGAGCGCTCAAATCGGAAAAAACATTCAAACTTTGATGTTGCGTAACTCGGAGACCATGGCACTTATAGATGATCCATTTGAACCTATGGGGTCATGTTTTTGCTTCCTAAAAGGGTCTCTCTTGGTTTCAGACTATTCCTGCTAACCCTTCAAATCAGGTAATTCAACAATAACTCAAAACTTTCCCAAAACACTTGGAAAAAAAATTACATATTTAGATACCCATTTGCAAGTTATTTAATATATGTCAGAATCAAATGCAATTATTTATAATCAAATAGTACAAATTTGGGCTCTCAAAATTTGCAAATCAACCCCATGGACACTTTCATATATAAAATTTGGCATCTAATATAAATGATCAAGCTTATTACTATTTATATTTACAAAATTTTGCATCTAAATATGCAAATTACAACTTGTTTTTCTATACAAAAATTGGCATCTAGATATGCACATTACAACTCATTGTTTTTTAATACAAATTAGCATCTAGATATGCACATTACAACTCATTGATGTTTTTATATACAAAATTTGGCATCTACATATGCACATTACAGCTCATATGCATATTATAGCTCATATGCATGTAGAGCACATCCAAAAAAGCGAATTTATAACGTTTCGCAAAAGATATATACAAAATTGTCAAAATTATTCTACCATATTGTAGAATTATTCTTCTAGATGGCCCAAAATCAATCAAGTGAACCTTCTGGATCAGCTCTAACCCTTAGTGTCTCAAGTATTGCCTCATGGTCAAATTCATGAACTTTCCACAAATCCTTGTTAAGAATTCTACCATGACATTTAATCAAATGAATATTTGTTGCAACAAGAAGGTTTGAGTAATGAACAATATGTCTATGTGTCTCAAAGTCCTCAAACAACCTGGCATTAGAATTTTTGATAAGGTACTTACATTTTATAGAAGGGTAAGTTAATGCTGAAATCAATACAATGACTGCTAAATAAATGAGTTTAAGAGGTCTCAATAGAACTCGACTCAACAACGGTACCTTCTAAGCCAAGTCCCTATCACAACAAGGGATCCTATTGGGTACTCAATACCCTCTCCATCAACCACTGCAGAAGTAATATGTTCCTTCTTCATTGTTCTCATCCACAATAATTGCATATACATGACCTGCATTTAATAGAAGGATATAAGTTAATACCAAAATCAGCATAAGTTAATACTAATAAATTAAGCTTAAAATTGTAGCAAATTGCAACCCTTTACCTGGTTCAACTATGTCTGATACATGGTCAAAATCCACTGATGCTTCAATCTGGTTCATTTGTAGTGCTCTAGGAAGTTGATATGTATCTAGGGTTTTCAAAGGTCTACAAGACCATTGGTCAACCCACTCTTTTGATTCATATTCATCCCACACAAAATGCATACACAAAGAGAAAACGCATGCAATCTATATAGTATAAATATCTAGTGATGTTCAATTTGAACTTCTAAATGAATGGATGTCACTTGATCCGGTAAGTGTACAACAATCTAGATAGTTTTTAATATTGCTTATTAAATGAGATTTTTTCATTTCCTATCCCATTATGGTTGATGTGAGGACACGATGAGTAACATTAGCATCTTTAGTACATGATTCGAACCAAAGGCTTGGTATGCGTCAAAAAGATTTCTCACAATGGTTCATTCACTATTATTTTCGAATGTTCTTAACCCCAAAATTTTCATTGTCTCTCTAAATTTCAGATTTTTAATCATTTCAACAACTAATTGGCATCTTCCACTTTGATTTAAGTTTTCAAAATAGTTATTCCAAATTCTTCTAACCATTCTTCTACAAGTTCTTTCGGAAACTTTATAATGCACTGGCTTCACAATATTTTCATCAATATCTATTAGAAACTTTTGTTTTCTATGAATTATTATAAGAGGTGTTAAGATTGGTGCATGCTCTTCATTTTCATTAGGTGCATTATGTGCATTGATCACATCAAATTCAAATGGTATATCTTCTTCAATTTCATTAATATGTGCATTCACCAAATCATTTTCAAATGGTGTATGTTCATTGCATTCAGTAGGTGCATTCATCATATGTATTTGAATATGTGTATGTTGGTCATTTTGATTTGGTACATTCATCATATCAATTTTAATTGTTGAATGGTCATCACTTTCATTAGGTGCATTAGATGACGTACCTTCACGTAATCTCCTCATACGCTCCCTTTGTCTTTCCTTTGATGCCTCTCTTTGTTCATTTGTTCCTCTCTTGTTCTTTCACATTGTCCTACACATAACATTATGATGACAATCCACAATCAAGTATTAAAAAAACAATAAATGATCATCATTTTTTTATAATCTAAAGTAACAATAATAAAATAACTTCAAAAAAAACCAAAATACAAGATAAATCAATCATGATCAAACCAAAAAAACAACAAATGATCATCATTTTGTTATAATCTAAAGTAACAATGATAAAATAATTTCAAAAAAAATCCAATATAGGAGACAAATCAATCATTTCAAAGCAAAAGTGACAAAAAAATTGAAAACCTAACTGTTACTATCCAAGAAAATCATGTGCAAAAGCAGTGGGGCCTACAAACAACTTGCAATGCTAGTTTTTAGGTCATTGGGACTAAAATATATTAAGATTTTCCCATAACCCGTACGGGTTATGGAAACCTTTAATGTGAATGTTCACAATTTCTCATAACCCATACAAGTTCTGTAGAACTAGAAGTTTTGGCCTTAGTTCTACATAACCCGTACGGGTTATGTAGAACTAGGAAAAGGAGAGGGGGAGAGGGAGAGGGAAAGGGAGAGAGAGAGGGAAAGGGAGAGAGAGAGATTGGTAAAAGGAGATGTGGAGAGGGAGAGGGAGAGAGAGGGAGATTGGGAAAAGGAGAGGGGGATAGGGAGAGAGAGGGAGATTGGGAAAAGGAGAGGGAGAGAGGGAGAGAGGGGGAGAGAGGGAGATTGGGAAAAGGAGAGAGAGAGAGAGAGAGAGAGAGAGAGAGAGAGAGAGAGAGAGAGAGAGAGAGAGAGAGAGAGAGAGAGAGAGAGAGGGTGATAAGTTGAGACTTTGTCATGTTTTTATCATCAAAACTCTTAGGTTTTTGACATCTTTTGGTTTGCATAGTAGTAGTGAAGTATTGTAAATTGACTATATGTATTCCATGTGTTAAACCTGAACTTGTGAAATCATGTTTGAACTTTGTCAGTCTATTCCTGCAACCAAGTGATTTGTTCATGTTGCTATGCAGATTATTTAGGGTAATATCATATGTGAATTAATGAATGTATTAATTAAATCAAATACGTATGCATGTCCTTGTATGTTGTTTTTTTTGTAGTGTAGATAATAAATGATGCCGTAGTGGATATTCTCCTTTCGTGCCTGAAGAAGGAAGAATCACATAAGAAATAACTAGAGATCAAACTGAAGAGGAGCCGAGCCAGTGCAAGGTACGGCATGAGCGGAGCAGCCAACCAGCACTATGGAAGTTTAACTCTAGTGGGTATTGAATTCGCAAAATACCACCACGGCATGCAAAGACTGTGGTTCGGTTTAGATCCACATTTCCTGCAGCCAAGCTCTAGTTATCTTCTTCATCAGTCAATCATCCGCCTCTTCTTCTGGGCATGATTTGAGTTGTCCATTGTAGTTGATCTTTGCTTTTTAATAAGCTCTTCCTTTTTTCTTAGAGGTTAGACAAAATAGAGAGGAATAGAGTAGAGAATTTTGATAAGCATTCTTGAATTTTCTTTTCAAATATGCAATCATTTTCAGGAAGCAATAAATAAAAGATATGTTGTTCTGATCTGTTAAAAGTAGTTTTCTGGAAGCTTGATATCACTCATCCAAGGGGGCCCACTTGGTGAGTGATCTTGTGTTTGTGCTCATTGAAATTAGTTCTCTTTACTCATAGTAGAAGTTTGTGCCTTGAATGTTCCTGCAACCACTGGAAATAGATCCACTAACTGTTCCTACAACCAAGCCAGAACAGAGTGATTTCTGTTATTTATATTAGATCATTCCAGCATTGTTTTTATAAGTTTTCCTATAGCCTTCTTTAATTTCCATTCTTGCATTTCCTTTCCATATAATGTTAGTTGTTGTAGCAATGCAAAATGGCCATTGAACGAGCTTAGTGCATATACAGTGCAGACCCATTTCAAGTTTTACATCCCTGGGTTGATAACTAAATGAACACTAGCCATGAAAATAGTAACTTTACCGGATGAATGTCCAAACTTCGGGTTGAGATTTTAATTAGAGTTATTATTATTATAGTTGGAGTAGACAAGGGGGGATGTAAGGAAGTTAAGTAGCGGAAACAACTTCCTACACTAACCTTGAGAGGAGGGTAATGCAAAACTTTTTCAGATCATTACAACAGTTACAGAAAATAGAAATAGATATAATAGCATTCATACCACAACACATTATCGCTCCCTTTTACAGCTCATTTATGTATCCGATACAAATTATTTTTCCTATTTCAGGAGTACAAACTTCCGGAGGCCATAACTTGAGAACCGGGTGTCCGATTGACGAACCGTTTGAAGCGCCGGAAAGCTCGCGAAGTGCTCTATCACCTCGTAACCAGCTTCGCTGGTTACGGCCACTTTTCAGGGCGTTTTGGAGCCTCTAAAGTCCCCAAAATTAAGTTTAAACATTTTATTGCACCCCTCCAAGATGAAAACTTTAATATCTTCAAAACTAGCTGTGACCTTGTGACGCAACTTTACCGGAATGCTTATCTAGCCAACCAGAAGCTTCAGGGAGAGTTTCGCACCATTTCGTGCTCAAATGAAAACTTACTATAAATAGTAACCTCGCATAAATGCAAGGTTGAGACACCATTTTTCCCAACAAATCTCCCACTTGTCGAACACCTTGCATGAGCGGAAGGGAATGTCAACACAATGAATCAATTGCTAGGGGCCATAAGGCCCATAGACTCTGAACACCATCTGAACTTCTCTGTGCTCACAGCCTTAGTTAAAGCATCTGCAACATTCATCAAAGTTTCCACCTTAACCAGCTTCACCCTACCATCTTCGACCATATCTCTAACAAAATGATACTGAACATCAATATGTTTGGTCCAGGCATGAAATGTCGGGTTCTTAGCTAGGCTAATTGCACTCTGACTGTCACAGTAAACTGTCACTGTACCTTGTTTTATTACAATATCCGAACACAGTCTCTTAAGCCAAATGGCCTCTTTACAAGCATGAGTAGCTGCCATATACTCTGCTTCAGTAGTGGATAAAGCAACCACAGCCTGTCGCTTACTCATCCAACTAATTGCACCACCAAACAAAGTAAACACATAAGCACTGGTGGATCTTCTGCTATCAATATCACCTGCCCAATCTGAATCCACATAACCATGGATATCAAGGGAAGTCATGTCTCCAATTTAATTACCATGATAACACAAAGAATACTCTGAAGTACCCTTCAAATATCTAAAGACTCTTTTGACTGCATCCCAATGAACTCTACCAGGATTAGACATATATCTAGAAAGTACTCCCACTGCTTGGGCAATATCTGGTCTAGTACAGACCATAGCATACATCAAGCTTCCAACCGCACTCTGGTAAGGCACTCTGCTCATGTCTTCCATCTCCAATGGGGATGTAGGACAATCTGAAACAGATAGTTTCATTCCAACTGTAAAAGGAACACTCAATGGTCTACAATTCTGCATGTTGAACCTCTGTAACACTGAATTCACATACTTACTCTGGCCTAGCCATAGCTTTCTGTTCACCCTATCTCTTCTAATTTCCATCCCAAGAATGTGCTTTGCTGCACCAAGATCTTTCATTTCAAATTTAGCAGCGAGCTGAGACTTCAGTTCTGAAATCATACCTTTCCCTTTACCAATGAATAACATATCATCAACATACAATACAATGAATAAGAAATGATCACCATAAGATTTATAATAAACACAGTGATCTAATTTAGAACGTTCAAATCCCAAACTCAACACATATGTATCAAATTTCTGGTACCACATCCTAGGACTTTGTTTGAGGCCATACAAAGATTTCTTCAATTTACAGACCAAATTTCTTTTGCCTTTCACCACATAGTGCTCTGGCTGTGTCATATAAATATCTTCCTCCAAATCACCATGAAGGAAAGCAGTTTTCACATCCATTTGCTCAACCTCTAAATCATAAGCAGTAGCAATAGAAAGCAAAAATCTAATGGACATCATTTTTGCAACAGGAGAAAATATCTCACCGTAATCAACACCCTCAACCTGAGAGTAGCCTTTTGCAACCAACCTTGCTTTATACTTTTCAATGCTTCCATTTGAACCAATCTTTTTCTTGAACACCCATTTACAACCAACAGGTTTTCGTCCTTCAGGCAATGGTACAAGATCCCATGTATCATTCTTTTTCAAAGCTGCCATTTCTTCCTCCATAGCAATCTTCCAGGATTCTGCATCATTCATACCTAATGCCTCTTCTACAGATTTCGGTTCATCCACACTAGTATTCAGAGCAAAAATACATCTCCAATCATCAGGTGAATACCTTTCAGGTGGTTGTCTATGTCTTGTAGACCTTCGAACAAGATGAGTTGGAGGTTCTTCCTCTTCTTCTGAAGATTCAGAGCTAGACGAGCTCTCCTCAAATTCTTGCCTATCTAGGGGTCTCGATTCAACTCTTTCAGGTGTAGAAGGAAGTTGAATCACATCTTCCTTTTTAGTCTGTTCTGGCTGCAGTGTAACAAAAGGAGACTTAATTTCTCTAAAAATAACACTTCTACTGTGAATTACCTTTTGTGCAACAGGGTCCCAAAGCTTGTATCCTTTCACACCATAACTATACCCGATGAAGATACATTTCATAGCCTTGTTCTCCAACTTTGTTCGCTTCTCCTTTGGCACATGTGCATATGCCTCGCAACCAAAAACTCTAAGATGTCTCAATGAAGGCTTGTGACCTGACCATGCTTCCATAGGCATTTTATCAACAAGAGCTGAGGTAGGAGACCTGTTAATCAGGTAGCAAGCAGTGGCAACAGCTTCAGCCCAAAACTTTTGTTCGAGACCAGCACCACTCAACATACTCCTAGCCTTCTCCATCAGTGTCCTGTTCATTCTTTCTGCAACTCCATTCTGCTGTGGAGAATATGGAGTTGTCTTCTGCCTGTTAATTCGACAGTCTTTATAGAATCTATCAAAATCATTAGAGCAAAACTCACCGCCATTATCAGTTCTCAAACATTTTATTTTCTTTCCAGTCTGCAACTCAACCATTGCTTTAAATTCTTTAAAACGACTAAAAACTTCAGATTTACTCTTTAGAAAATAAACCCATGTCCTTCTACTAAAATCATCAATAAATGAAACATAATATGTGGATTTTCCAATCGAAGAGACATCTACTGGACCAAACACATCAGAATGGATAAGATCCAAAACACCACAAGTTTTATGAGAACTCGAGTAAAACTGAACGCGGTTTTGTTTTCCATAAATGCAATGCTCACAGAAATCAAAGTCAAGATTACAGTCATTCAAACCTTCAACAAGGTTTTTATTTTTCAAGGTCCTTAGACCCTTTTCTCCAATGTGGCCAAGTCTCTGGTGCCATAACATAGTCTTCTCTGTAGGTAACTTTGCTTCAGACGAAAGAGCACCCTTAGGTACCCAAAAACCATTTCCATCTGCTGAAGGTGAAACCTTCAAATCTTCCAGTGAAGTATCCACAGATTTACTTTTTACAGAAGTGCTATTACACTCAACAGTGTATGCTTCAAGCTTATACAAAGTGCCAAACCTGACACCTCTAGCAACTACCATAGCACCCTTAATCATCTTACATCCTGCTTCAGAAAAGACTACCTGCACACCTGCATCTATCAGTTTGCTCATAGATAACAAGTTTCGTTTTAATCCAGGGATAATGCAACACACCATTAATCCTTTTTATTCTACCATCAGAAAACCTGATTCTAACTTACCTCGACCAACAATGTCTAGATGTAAATCATCACCCAAGTACACCTTACCTCCATTAAATCCTTCATATTCAGAAAACCAATCTCTATTGGAAGTCATATGAAAAGATGCACCTGAGTCAATTAGCCAGGCATCATTACCTGCATGAGTCGCCAAAGCCGCAATAAAGGCATCGCCATCTTCCTTGTCGGACTCAGAATCAGAATCGAACTTTTTCTTTTTCTTCTTCTTTTCTTCTTTGCAGTCCTTACGGATGTGACCCGGTTTACCGCAATTCCAGCAAATGACTTTGGACTTTCCAGGAGATTTCGATCTCCCTTTGGATTTGGACTTGCCACACTTCTCATTCTTCTTGCCTTTCTCCTTAGGTCTTCCACGAACAGTTAGGGCTTCCTTTGAACTGATGGATACCTTCCTTTGCATCTCTTCACCGAGTAGGGCACCCACCACGTCTTCAGATTTCAAAACAATAGAAGTACTACCGATAGCCATAACAAGAGAATCCCACGAATCAGGCAAAGAGCAAAGCAAGATCTGACATTTTTCCTCCTCGTCCATCTTAACACCGACAGATACTAATTGAGCCACAATCATATTGAATGCTTCTAGGTGGTCTGCAATTCATCCACCCTCTTCCATCTTTAAGGAATACAATTTCTTTCTTAAGAAAATTTGATTTAATAAAGATTTCACTTGATACATCTCACCAAGCTTAGTCCATAGCTTCTT